>NC_057809.1:377640292-377671649 GCF_018294505.1 Triticum aestivum | reverse complement strand
GGCGGCGGGGCGGCGCGCAGCTCGGGACGGCCAGCGAGGCAAGGCGCGCGGCGGGACAGGCCCTACACAGCCCGGTTCGGCCCCGGGGCGGGCCGGATCTGGGCCCCGGGTGGCCGGCGCGGTGGGAGGAGGAAGATGGCGACATGTCGCGCTGCTGTTGGCCCGGAGCGGTGGCGCGGCTGATGTGGCGGCCCCTGATTTGTCGAGGTGATGTGGCAGCGGGGTGGACATGTCCGGCCAGCGCGGGGAGGAGTGTCCGGCGGCGCGGGGAGGAATTTTTAGGGTTTGGACTGCGAGATTTTTGGAGGGAGACACATATTTATAGGTAGAGGGAGCTAGGAGAGTCCAAAGGAGGTGCGGTTTTCGGCCACGTGATCGTGATCGAACGACCAAGATGATGGAGCAGGTTTAGGTGGGTTTTGGGCCAACATGGAAGGGTGTTGGGCTGCAACACACACGAGGCCTTTTTGGTCCCTCGGTTAACCGTTGGAGCATCGAACGAAGTCCAAATGGTATGAAACTTGACAAGCGGTCTATCGGTAGTAAACCAAGGCCTCTTGGCAAGTCTCGGTCCAATCCGGAAATGTTTAAACCCCCACACACGAGAAGAAGGTAGAAATGACCACCGGAGGAGATAGGAGCGCCGGAATGCAAAACGGACAACGGGGAAAATGCTCGGATGCAAGAGACGAACATGTATGCAAATGAAATGCACATGATGACATGATATGCAATGCATGACACGCAAGCAATGACAAGGCAACAACAGCGAATAACTAGAGGACACCTGGCACATCGGTCTCGGGGCGTTACACCTTTCCAATCACTCTAGCCATGGTCTCCTTGACCCTTTCCTTCCTTTTCTTTCCTTCTGCAGCAGGCTCTTTGGGTTGAGATTCCAAAGATGCTTGAGAGGATGCTCTGGCCTTAGACATTGGTTGTCTTCCTGCTGGCCTTTTGATCTTCATCCCTGGCTTAACTGCAGCTGAGCTGTACTCCTTCTTAACCACTTTCTTCTTTGATGTGGCCTCATCCTCAGTGGCCACATAGTCTTCATCCTCAGACTCTGAAGTTTTCTTCTTGCTTGCTCTAGTGGCAGCCTTTGGCAAATTGCTTGGGGTGCTCCGGCTACCATCATCTAAACTGCTAGAGGGACTAGTGCCCTCACTCAGGTGAACCTGCTCCTTTGACCTGTTCTGGCTGTCACTCTGGTCAGACATGTTGCAAACACTAACTGCAGACCCTGTGAATAGATTGTAGATGAGATAGAGTGGATGAGCATCACAAAATACAGAGATTTTTGCAAAAGAATGAGTTAAAAACTTAGTTTTAGTTTTCCACAGAAAGCATTTCGGATCAACCGATTTGCAAACTCGGTGATACCGAAGCAGCTGTTGGAACCTAAACTAGTGAACTCGGTCAGACCGAGTCACAGTTCGGTGGCACCGAGACTGCTAGGGTTTCATAAAGTCCTGAACTCGGTCACACCGATTTGCAATTCTCGGTTAGACCGAGAACCACATCTGCAATGGCCTTGGCCGAATCGGTGGAACCGAGTTCTGCAACCCGGTGGGTCCAAGATGGTTTCGGCGGAAACCTAACCCTAAATTTTCGATTCAACTCTAATCTACGGAGTGTTTTGACTGGATAGAAGCATTTCAATCATGGTAAGAATCATAATGAACACAATGTGCTAGGAATTGGATGGGGATAGCACTATGATCGAGTCCATACCCTAATTCGGCGATGAACTTGCAACGGCGGGGAAGAATTCCGTTGACGGCGGCGGAGACCAGCGACAGGAGGTGGCTGGCGATGAGGAGGACGATCTGGAGACCCAGGAGGCAGAGCGAGCTATGCGCGGGCGAAGGGGTTTCAGAGAAATTTCCAAAATTTTGCCCGTGAGTATATATAGCCCGAACCCGTCGGTGCGACCGAGTGGAACAACTTGGTGGCACCGAGATGCATAACTGTTGACAGTTACAGCAACTCGGTGTGACCGAAAAGTTCAAATCGGTTGCATCGAGATTGAAAACCTAGATCGACTTAGTGATCTCGGTATGACCGAAATGGAGGAATCGGTCAGACCGAAACACACAAAAAGTTTTGGAAGTTTAAGTCTATGACGAATCGGGGACTCCGAGTGCTCCTCACACATAGTGGTTCGAATCTGACTTGATCAAATTTTGTGATGTAGCATGAATAGAGTTTGAGACGATAAAAGCATAGATAGCTAGAGAGGATTCTTAGGCATTCTTGTCCATCCACTTGGCAAAAGAAAAGAAAACCAATCAATGAAAACAACAAGTGGATGTCCTCGAATGAGTAAAATATGCAATCAACATGCTCACACAATAAAATGGCAATTGAAATATGTGGCAAAGCATGCACAACCAATTCTAGCATCTATCAAACAATTTGCGATGACTAGGTCATCTATATATGAGTATATTTACTTAGGAGTCAAATGAGAACATTTGATCATAGGTCATACTCATCGTTTAAGCACAAGTGGGGTTACCACTTTTACATAAAGCATTGTTGTGTTCACACCATTAGAGTTGCTTTAGCTCAATTCTTAGAGTAAAGCTCCTCCTAGATGTGAGATCCCCCTTAAGAGGGATGAACTAACCTTGGGTTTTGTCGATGATGACTTCATGTAGATGTTGAAGATGTGGATGCTCAATGTTGATGTAGATCATTTGGAGCTATCCATTGGAGTGAGTTGCACTTTCAATGCCTACACGGGTTAGTCCCACAAGGAACAAACAAGGATATCCATAGACATAGAGTGATGCACACACAAGATGATGTCTATGAAAGCTTTTAGGTTACCTTGTCCCTTGTCTTACCAACAAGAGGGTTTGTGACTCCTTGAACTAGTGCAAGATGTGGAAGTTGATTGCACTTGTTCTTGCCAAGATGATAAGAGTGAAGTATGTTGGCGGAGTCACCCTCAAGAACTCTCCAGTTCTTCTTCTTCGGGATCCACACCATCTTGATGGGAATCCTCGGTGTTGTAGTTGTACTTGATGAAGTGGAACTTGAAGTAGTCTTGGGAACCCACTTGACCAAGGCCTTAGGAGCTTCTTCAAATGCATCAATTTCCTCTTGAAGCTTGTCCTTGCCTTTTTGCTTGTGGTCTTGTGGTGGAAGATCATCTTGAGCTTGTGTCCCTTTGAGAGAAGTAGGATCATACTTCTCTTGTTGAGGAACAAACTTCGTCTTGGAGTATTGATTTCTTCCCACTCAACTCCATTGGCATTGAACTTTCGTTCAAAACCAACACCTTGATTCTTCCGGTGCCTTCCTTGCTTGCGTACAATTTCCTCGAATTGCTTACTTCCGGCAAGGCTCTTGTAAACACCTTTCTCTATAATTCCCTTCAATAAGCTATTTTCTTGCTCAAGTGTAACTTGGCTAAGAGAATCATTCACTACTAGGGAAAAGCCTACCAGCAGCGAGGGTTTTGGGCCTCTCAGTAGCGCGGGCACCGGCGCTACTAATAAGGCGCTATAGCTAACATATAGCAATAGCGCCGGTTGTCCCACGCTACTGCTATACATGAATAGCTGTAGCGCTCTTTGGGAAAGGGCGCTACTGATATTATCTGCAGCACTGTTTGCTGGGACGCACTACTGACATTGCGGCGCTACTGCTAAATTTCCCCCCTCGCTACTACTAGTTTATTTATTAGTTTTTTTCCTGCATATTCGTTTTGTATTTGTTTTGTATTTGAATAGGCTTTATACAATAATCTTTAGCATATCATACACATACAAATGTAATCATAGCATATACATACAATTAGTCTCATCAAATCATGTCATCATCATAATCATCATCCAACATAAAGTGGTCTCTCATCATCATCTCGAAAATAGCGATACAAGTCTCAAATGATATGCAAATACATCGTCATCCATCTAAACAATGATATACGCGAGAAGAGCTATCACTTTGAGAACATGAGTTCGTATCCCTCTTTCGCATTAGCGTGAACCTCTAAACTAACTACTGCCTGTCGCTCGGAAACCGGAAGGGTCTGACACTCCGGTCACTTGTCGTATATATACTCCTGGCATAGCACTTCTTCGCCATCTATGATCTATGCACCTGCATCATTACATGAGTCGATGTTATGCAACATATATAGTTGACCAACAGAAAGAGACAGACTTGGCAAAAATAAAAACAACATATCATAAGCATAAATAACAAAGTTCATCGTACCCCAAAATGCCCTAACTAGAGTGATTTTCGCTAGTCGAGGAGGAGGACGGTTTAATTACATCACAAATAAAGTTTCACCGTGCATAACTCAAAGTTTTGTCATACAGAAAGTATGGACTAAACGGACACATTGTCATATATCGACAATCACTCCAACATGTCGTTCCATCCATCCAAGTCAGGGAGATAGTCCCCGAGCCTAGTGAAAGGCTTCAGGTCGAGACGCTGAGAGGCTATCCATGTTCAGACGTCTTCCCGTGACATTTTTCCTTCTCCGTAGAACATCCCTATTTTTCCGACGACCTCCTTCATGATGATTTGGGCAAGTTCGCGCTGGATGTTATAGAACTCAGCTCGAAGTCAATGATCCTTGATATCTCCTATGTCCTTTGCCCATTGCAGAATATGGGCATCCCGGATCTAGGTGACATGTGAAGGTTCTGGTGATCCCATCTGTACTCCAGCATGTGGTGTAGGACATAGAATCCATCATTAAGAGAATCGTTCGGTTGCTGGATGCAGCAGAAGTCGGTCTTATGGCCGAAGGCGACCCTGCCGCCCCTTCTCTTCTTGTCCCTGACCTCTCCACCCCTTGCTTGGTAGTAAAACATAGCACTGTCGAGAACATCCTTGATGTGGGTGTAATCCTTTTTGTGAATGTTCTTCAACGAGTCCAAGTAAAGAGCGTGGGAGAATCGGGGGTAGAGGATGATGAGGACGGCGCGCCCGCCGCTGTGCAAAATAAGTCCTCAAATTAATTAGCCTCCACCGTGCAAATGAATGATTGAAATCGAAGGAAGGATAGCAGCGTGGATGACTTACACGGGATGATAAGGCACGAGAATCGCCCCCTTGTCCTTATTGGTGAGCATGAAACTGACAATGTAATCCCTCGCGTATTCACGGTGATTTGCGCAGACTCCCAAGAAGCCCTCATGCATGTAGTACGGGTCAGCGACACGGATATGAGATATCTGCTCAACCCCGATGATGTAGTTCATGTGCAAGGCATAAAGGCAGACAAACGTAAAATCCAGCTTCTTCACGTGAAACATGTCGAATATGTAATCGAATCGGAGGAAGAACTTATCCACGGGGAAGCTGTTGACGTATGACATTTGCCGCGGAATGTTAACCACGTAGAGTGGGTATCCTGGATCTTTCGAGGCGATGAGGTCTTTCTCTACCCGCAGCACATCGTCATGAAGTCTCTTTAGATCGCTGAATCTGGCACGTAGCGTTGTTGCAGGTAGGATTGGTTGACCGGGGATATGCCATTTATCCGCACTGGGGATATCTATACGGTCCTGAAGCCGAGGCTGCTGAGGCGGCTGGATCATAGAAACAGCTTTTTTGCCTTTCCTCGCTCTCTTCCTAAACTTCTTTACTACCGGAAGGTCGTCCATAATATGTTGAGATGGCAATTCAGGCACTGACTCATGACGCTCAAACCCTGAGGAGGCGTCAGTATAGACATACTGTTCAGCAGCACCATCGTCGTCCTCATCCTCATCCATGGCGACGTCATCAGTGACTAATGGAGCCTCCTCCTTACCCCGTCCGCTATCACCCAACCCGACACCCGACGATAATTGGGTAGGTGGGGTGTTGATGTTCATACCTTGCTGAGGCTGCATGCTCGTGGGTGTGCTCCCGGCCGCCTCCAGACGAAGCAGACTCTTTGGCCACAACATGACCCACCCAGCATTGCAACAATCACCAACCCACCGCGGTGTCTCGTCGTCATCCCCCAGTAGTACTGGAGGAGGCAAATTCTCGTGGCCCGGTTTGACACTGGCCATGGAAACCTTGAAGACGTTTGGGGGGATTGGCCGGCTGTGGAACAATGGTTCCTTCGTCTCCATTATCGTCGCCTTCCCCACGTCCACCTTCTGGTCGCCGATGGTGTACAATATGGTGCACGGGGTTTCGTCGGCCCGCAAAGAAAAGTCTGCGACGTGAGACATCCGAAAGGCAACGAAAACGGGAGATTATACATTTATATTGAAGGGGGGCGGTGTGACAGATACCGTGAGGGCGTCGAGCTCAGCCAAAGACGAAGCACCTCCTAGCACATCTGGTGTGGGAGCCGGTGCGGGAGTAGGTGCAGCTGCAGGTGCTGGTGCAACGCTAGTCGAGCTGCTCCCCGCCAAGAAGTCAGCAAGGGGAAAGTCCGCTGCATCTTTTTTTGGATTTTGCCTGGTCCAATTGAAAACGGCCGGAACCAAGGTAGTAGAAATATCTAAAGCCACCTGTTTTGCGGCAGCTACCGCTGTTGCGACTATCTCAGTTGATTTCTTCTCAACCGCAATCTCAACCCTCTTGTCGATGTTTTCTTCATTTAACCTCCGTCTTTCCTTTCTCTCCTCCGTGGTCTCACGATAGTACTTCTTCCACATGGCGCCGTCTCCGACACCGTGCATGCGTCCATACGACGGTCGAGTATCCACCGGTTGTTGTTTCAATATGTTCAACGCCCGGTTGAATGGAGTGTCCCACTTGGGCCTCGCTAATGCCTCAGACGGCGAGTCGCTTTCGGCCGCAATATTGTGCTGCTCTCTCTACAAAAGGCACAACGATCGTTTACAAATATGACTAACGTGTGCTGTCGAATTGATCAGAAACTAAAATTACCAGCAGTCTCATGAACTCCTTAATGACCGGTGTTGTCTCATAAACCTTTTTCACTGGGTCCCAACGGTGCCGGGCCCTGAGGACATCACGCTCCTGCGGGACGGTGAACTCCGCCAAGGGGTCTGGGATGCCCAGACTCGCGGCTTCCGCGTCCTCCTTGGCCCATTTGGACCTCTTTCCGCCATAACCATGGCTTCCGAGGTGGTGGCTCCCGATGTTCCTCTCTTGAAGCCCCTTCATGTACTTAGACTTTGTTTTGGCATCTTCGGCCTCGCAAGCCTCCTTGAATATTTGAAACAGCTCTTCTGTGATTGTCGGATTATCCTTTACAATCTCGGAGTAGGGTTCCTTCTTGTCGCTGATCCTTGCTTTCACTCGATTTTTCCAGGCGGCCAACGCGTTGCTAAACTTGGTCATGGCGTGTTTGTTTATCTTCTTCATTGTCGAGTCCTCATCTGGATCTTTATAATCCTTCTCATTCCGGCCCGGGAACAAGAATATCTAGTGAAACTTCTTTAGGAGGGAGCTCCTCATATTTTCTATCTTCTGTAGTTTCTCATCGTTAATGGTGGTGGTTGTCCGTACGATGTAGCCTATTTGATTGCCGTAGCATCGACGCGCTTCCTCGGACGCCGTTCGCTCAAAATTGCCGTCGTCCACCTCCGTGACCACCACTCTAGTAGTCCTGAGTTTGTTAGGAACCCGTTGCCTCTTTGCTTTCGATTCTACACCGGCTCCGCTCCCCGAGGCAGCGCCGGTCTCAGTCTCAGCGCCGGTCTGCATCTGAGCGCCGGTCTGAGTCTGAGCGCTGGTCTCAGTCTCAGCACCGGTCTGCATGTCGGTCTCAGTCCCCGATGCCACTGGTGGGCCCAGCAATAACATCGGTTGATCATCGGTAAGGCTAAAAAATTCGTCTGCCGCCCGGTAGGCGTCGTCGCAATCACCAGAACCCTGTCCTTCATCGTTGCTAGTCATGTTTCCTATGATTAAATCTAGTCAATTAATTCTAGACCTAATAAAATGAATAATGACATAAAAAAGGCCTATTGTTTTGCAAGAATGTTGACTCCTTCCTGGTGCGGCAAATCATGGGCACTCGATATGTCCTAGTTTGTAGCACACGTCATGCCGAAATTCATGGAAAATTTCGGCATGAGCTTTGCTAAAAAGTGGACAAATCGAGAACCTAAAATTTTCCGGAAAAGAAATGAATCAACATTCCGGCAAAACATAGGCCACTAAGCATCATTCCCTGCAAACAGTGTCCAAATATACACGAGCAACCACATGTGCAAACAATGTACAAGAAAATTCATTTAACTACTAATAGAACAAAATTCAGTTAACTTTAGTGCTCTATAATGATGAAAGGAAAAAAAAATCAGTTAACTACTAATTTCATCCATTTAGGTTATTCATTTAACATCACCTAATTAACCTACTGTACCAATACTACTAGCAGCACTACTAACCTAATTAACCTAGCAAAACTCTAGTGCCCTAACTGAAAAACATCTAATTAACATCTAATTTTTTCTCTAAAATACAGAGAGAGATGAGTGAGGGGGAGGGGTGGGGGACTTACAGAGAGATGAGAGACGGTGGTGGGGAGGTGCTCGGTGACGGAGGCAGGGGTGGAGAGGGCGGGCTCGGGCACGGGCAAGGGTGGTCCTAGGCGGGCTCGGGTGGCGGTGAGGTGGAGGGCGCCGACGGTGACGTGGAGGGCGGCCTTGGGCGGCGGCTGTGAGGCTGGGGGCGGCCTCGGGCGGCGGCGGTGAGGCTGAGGGCGGCCTCGGGCGGCGGCGGTGAGGCTGAGGGCGGCCTCGGGCGGCGGCGGTAAGGAGATGGCGGCGAGGGCGAGGGACGATTTGGGGAAGAATTGGTGGCCGGGGGGTGGGGTGGGGGAAACCGCTGTTTAAGTGAAACGTAACGGTAGCGCGTTTCCGGAAACGCGCTATAGCTAAGTTAGCTATAGCGCGTTTACTGAAACTCGCTACTGCTATCCCTTTCTCCTTTTCCCCTTTTTTCTTTTATTTTTCTTTACATTTTATTTTTTCCCTTTCTCCTTTTTCTATTTCTTTCATTTTCATTTACTTTTCTACTTGTTTTTCACTTTATTTTATTTCCGTTAGCAGCAGCGCTTTACACATAAGCGTGCTGCAGCTAAGGAGATTAGCAGTAGCGCTGGGCCATTATACGCGCTACTGCTAGGTTGGGCTAGCCATGTGCGCCCTGTTCGAACGTAGCAGCAGCGCTTTTTGCTAGTACGCGCTACTGCTAAAGTCATAGCAGTAGCGCGGTTTATTCACGCGCGCTGCTACTAAGTAGCAGCATCGCTTGATTTTGTACAGCGCTACTGGTAAAATTCTGTGTATAGGCTTTTCCCTAGTAGTGATTAGTGGAATCAAGAGAACTACTAGAAGCAACAATATTGGATTTAGCATGATTATTGTTACTACTAGAGGAAGAATCTTTCTTGTTCTTGTTACTAGACTTGACTTGAGGCATGTAAGTGGATAAGAGTAAACGCTTGGCAATGTAAGAAGAACTTTTCTTGCAAATATCATCATTGATTGCTTTTAAGAACTCATGCTCTTGCTCAAGGTTGAGCTTTTCAACGCGCAATTTCTCATGAGTCCTTAAAAGTTCTCGATGATCTCCTAAGATAGTTTCAAGAGCTAACTTAAGAGTGTTTAGTTCTTTAGTTAGAGACTCAATCTTCTCCTTATCATTGTCATTCATTTTATCTTGATTAGCATGATTAATTGATGTTTCATCATAGTATTCATCACTAGAGTTGTCAACAAGTAAATCATCATCACCTAACAAGTCATCTTCATCACTATTGAAATCAACATACTCGGGGTGTGATACCTTTGGGCCTTTAGCCATGAAGCATGTTCCAACTCCTTCATTTGGTGAATCAAATATGTCGTAGGAGTTGGTTGTCACAAGTGCTAGACCAGCAACACCTTCATCTTGAGTATATTCGGAGTCGGAGTGATAGCTTCTCTCGGAGTGGTTGTCGGAGTCGGAGCCGGATACCCATTCACCAACATGAGCTTGATGTCTTCGTTTTGTGTAGCTCCTTGATGACTTGTCCTTTCTTTCCAAATCCTTGCTTCTCTGTGAGGGTCTTCGTTCATAACGATCATCTCTACTCCTTCTTTCTCTAGATGGTGATTCTTCTCTTCTACTTCTTCTCTTGGGAGAATCTTCTCTTCTCTTGTAGGGGGCCGTACACTCATTGGAATAGTGTCCGGGCCTTCCACAATTGTAGCAGTTTCTCTCTCGATTAGAAGATCTTTTGTCATGGTAAGACCTTGATTTGGAGCTTCTCTCTTTGCTTCTACTCTTGTAGAATTTGTTGAAGTTCTTCACCATTAAGCTCAATTCTTCATTGAAGGTTTGTTTCTCACTCGATGATGTGGGGGCTTCACATGAGGCTTTGTAAGCACCACTTGATTTGTTGTGAAGTTCCTCTTTATCCTTGAGTGACATCTCATGAGCAACAATTCTTCCGATGACTTCCGTTGTCTTGAGATCTTTGTAATTGGGCATCATTTGGATCAATGTGCACACGGTATCATATTTTCCATCCAAGGCTCTTAGGATCTTCTTGATGATGAATCTATAGGTCATCTCTTCACACCCTAAGTCGGCAATCTCATTTGTAATAAGAGCAAGCCTAGAGTACATTTCAACGACACCTTCACCATCCTTCATTTTGAACTTGTCAAGTTGACTTTGAAGCACATCCAACTTGGATTCCTTGACGGAGTCGGTACCTTCATGCATGTCAATCAAAGTATCCCAAATTTCCTTTGCATTCTCAAGACGGCTGATTTTGTTGAATTCTTCGGGGCACAATCCGTTGAAGAGGATAATACAAGCTTGAGCGTTGTATTGTAGCATCTTCAAATCATCCGCGGTAGCTTCACGATTTGGTTCTTTCCCATCAAAGAATTCACCTTGCAAGCCAACACACACAATAGCCCAAACGGCGGGGTTATGTCCAAGAATACGCATTTTCATCTTATGCTTCCAACTAGCAAAATTAGTACCATCAAAGTAAGGACCTCTACGGTGATAATTTCCCTCGCTAGACGCCATACTCTCCTAGGTTGTGAAACCAAGGCTATGACCACCAAAAGCTATGGAAATCAAAGCAAATGGAGACCAAAGCTCTGATACCACTTGTAGGATCGAAAGTATGTCTAGAGGGGGGTAATTAGACTGCTTGACCCAATAAAAATCTAGCCTTTTCCCAATTTTAGTTCTTGGCAGATTTTAGCTATCTTAGCACAAGTCAAGCAATCTTCACACAATCCAAGCAAGCATGCAAAAGAGTATATGAGCAGTGGAAAGTAAAGCATGCAACTTGCAAGAATGTAAAGGGAAGGATTTGGAGGATTCAAACGCAATTGGAGACACGGATGTTTTTGTCGTGGTTCCGATAGGTGGTGCTATCATACATCCACGTTGATGGAGACTTCAACCCACGGAGGGTAACGGTTGCGCGAGTCCACAGAGGGCTCCACCTACGAAGGGTCCACGAAGAAGCAACCTTGTCTATTCCATCACGGCCGTCGCCCACGAAGGACTTGCCTCACTAGCGGTAGATCTTCACGAAGTAGGCGATCTCCTTGCCCTTACAAACTCCTTGGTTCAAATCCACAATCTTGTTGGAGGCTCCCAAGTGACACCTAGCCAATCTAGGAGACACCACTCTCCAAGAAGTAACAAATGGTGTGTTGATGATGAACTCCTTGCTCTTGTGCTTCAAATGATAGTCTCCCCAACACTCAACTCTCTCTCACAGGATTTGGATTTGGTGGAAAAAATATTTGAGTGGAAAGCAACTTGAGGAAGGCTAGAGATCAAGATTCATATGGTTGGAATGGAATATCTTGACCTCAACACAAGTGTAGGTGGTTCTCTCTCAGAAAATGTGTATTGGAAGTGTAGGTATGTTCTGATGGCTCTCTCCATGAATGAAGAGTGGGTGGAGGGGTATATATAGCCTCCACACAGAATCTAACCGTTACACACAATTTGCCAAACTCGGTGGGACCGAATGGTTAAACTCGGTCGGACCAATTCAGTAAACCTAGTGACCGTTAGGATTTTTGGTGGAACTGAGATCCAACTCGGTAGGACCGATATGGTTAGGGTTAGGGCATAACGTAATCTCAGTGTGACCGATTACACAAACTCGGTGGCACCGATTTTGGTAATAAGCTAACCAGAGAGTTGGTCAGGTAAACTCGGTGGGACCAATTCGCTCATCTCGGTGAGACCAAAATGTTACAGAAGGGAAACAGAGAGTTCACATTGCAATCTCGGTGGGACCGATCGCTCATCTTAGTAAGACCGAAACGTTATGAAGGGAAACAGAGAGATTACAATCCCATCTCGGTGAGACCGAGATCCCTATCGGTGAAACCGAATTGCTAGGGTTTGTGGCAGTGGCTATGACATTTGAAACTCGGTGGCGCCGGATAGAAAGAATCGGTGGGGCCGAGTTTGACTTTTGGTTTAGGTTAAATGTGGGTGTGGGAAGGTAGTTGAGGGTTTTGGAGCATATCACTAAGCACTTTGAGCAAGCAAGCCATTAAGCAACACCTCATCCCTCCTTGATAGTATTGGCTTTTCCTATAGACTCAATGTGATCTTGGATCACTAAAATATAAAATGTAGAGTCTTGATCTTGAAGCTTGAGCCAAACTTTTTGTCCTTAGAATTTTGAGGGATCCACTTTCCTCACCAATGCCATGCCATTCATTTAGCTTTTCCTGAAATATTAATCTTGGAATAATGTTAGCTCAATGAGCTATATGTTGTTAGGAATTACCAAAACCACCCGGGGATAGTTGCACTTTCATAGTGAAAACAAGTTACACCAGTGCAAAGTTGGCCAAGATATATATGACCAGGATCGTATGTCTGCATGGAGTTCCGAGGACCATCCTATCGGATAGAGGGACATAGTTTACCTCAAAGTTTTGGCACCAGCTGCACAAGACTTTGGGAACGAGATTGGAATTCAGTACAGCATTTCAACCGCAGATGGATGGACAGACCGAGAGAGTCAATCAGATTCTGGAGGACATGTTGAGAGCCTGTGCTCTAGATTATGGATCTAGTTATGATGACAATTTGCCTTACGCAGAGTTCTCGTACAACAATAGTTACCAAGCCAGTTTTAAGATGGCACCATTCGAAGCCCTGTATGGACGAAGGTGCAGAACACCGTTAATGTGGGATGAAGTTGGAGACTGACAATTGTTTGGACCAGACTTGATCAAAGAGTCTGAGGAGAAAGTTAAACTGATTCGAGATAGAATGAAGATAGCTTAGTCCAGACAGAAGAGTTATACAGATTCAAAATGCAAGGAGGTAACCTATGAAATTGGAGATAGAGCATATCTTCGAGTATCACCTTTGCGAGGAGTGAAACGTTTTGGAGTTAAGGGAAAGTTAGCCCTGAGATTTGTAGGACAGTATCGTGTTTTGGAACGGATGGGAGAAGTTGCCTACACGTTGGAGTTACCTGAAGGACTGTCAGGCGTTCACGATGTGTTTCACATTTCTCAGTTGAAGAAGTGCCATGCTGAGATGGCCGATATACCGCTAAGAGATACCGTACCCTTGGAGGCGATTCAGTTGGACAATGATTTGACATATGAGGAGAGGCCAGTCAAGATTTTGGAGTTTGCCAGTCGAGTCACCCGCAACAAGGTTACGAAGTTTTTCAAAGTTCAATGGAGCCACCATACCGAGGATGAAGCCACTTGGGAACGAGAGGATGACCTTCGTAAAGACCACCCACACCTATTTTCTAGCCAACCCGAATCTCGAGGGCGAGATTCATCTTAAGGGGGGTAGGTTTGTAACATCCCAAATTTTCAATTTCGTATGTTATGCATTAGATCATCATTGCATATCATATTTTACTATATTTTGGCTGATCCTAGAAATTCTAAGCAACTCAAGGACCCACGGAGAGAGTGGGGATTTTGTCGTTTTCATATTTGAGCTTTTCTCGAATTATGAAAAGAGGATCGCTTGATTTTCATTTTATTTCTCTGAAATATTTCTTTTATAAAAACATAAAAGAGAGAGGATAAAATGACTTCCTCAAAATAAAGAAATACCATAGATTTAATATTAAAATCAAATAAGTTTTTTATACGTAGTTGTTTTGCTATTTTATTTGAATTAGGAAAAATATGCGTTTTTCAAAATACCATTTTAGGCCCAAATAAATGTTCACCTTGTCCGCCTTATTTTTAGAGGACGGGGAAAATTTATTTCGGGATTATTGGAGTCCGTTTAGTATTTCTTTTCTTTCTTTTTCTACACGTCTGAATTGTTTTAAAAAACGCGAACCGACCTAACCGGGCTGTGTCCGTCTAGGACTCTTGGCCCGGCCAGCCTTATAAGCCGGGGGAGCCGCCCCTTAGCCCACCCCGCACCCCCGCCCTAGCCGCACGAGCCGCCGCTGCCGCCGCGCCCTGCTGGAGCCGCACGCCGCCGCTGACGCTGCCGGTAACCGTCGCCGCCGCCGTCGGTTTTCTACGGAAAACCGATCGGTTTTCTTTAGACCCCACAGTTTTATTTTTAGTAGATTGGTTTTTTTGGTTTAGTTATTTATCGGACATTCGTCCGTATGTTCGTTTTTATGAATGGTCAGCGAACACTCGTTCGTTAGCTTGTTCGTCAGTTTTCTTTAATCGGATTTTTCCTCAATTATTTCTGATCGCGATTTCTGATCCGATTTTTGTTCTAATTTATCTTTTCGCTCGTTTGTCGGAATCAGGCGATTCAAGCGCCTAGATCTTCGTCTCGATACCCTCTTTCCGTTTAACCAACTTGAACAAGCTTTTGCTACTATAAAATTTGACCTAGGTCCAGATTAGTAAACGGATCTTGTTTCTTTCGCCGTTTGAGTTTCGTTGCTCCATTCGATTTGATTCTTTTTCCAAATCGGAGTTCTTAAGTTGAACTTTCTGGTTAGATCTTCTTATTTGAGATTTACCCATGTTTCTTTGCTTGAGTTCTTATGTATGCTATTTTTTGTTTGTGATAGAATTACGGGAGTGCGAAGCTTGTTATTTGGAGTCTCTAGGTTACGCGGATCGTCAGCAAGGCAAGTAACACTTTGATCAAATCCCTTTATCACCCAGTTTTTATGCATTAGTTCCAATCCTCAAATATTGCATGGTTATGATGGCATTAACTTGTGGGTTGGGAAGTAGTTGATGTGGAAGAACCTATTGCCCTGTTACATTCAAACCCTTGGGAGTTACTTCTACGTGTTGCTTATATTGCTATGCTATGCTCGTAGACGTGGTTTGGGTGAGTGAAATCCATGACAGATGTGATATTGTTAATTAATGGTTCAACTTAAGGTGGCAACTTGAATACACATCTAGGTGGATTGAGGCACCTGGAGTACCCAGTGTTGCCTGTATTTTTTGGAGATCCCGGGGTTCCGTGTGATTTTCCTATGGACTGCCACCCAGGCTCAAAGGGAACTAAGATTATTCATGCTAGAAACTTTTGTGTGCAGCCACAAGCTATTATGGGCTCTAGCATAGTTGAGTAAGTTACGTGAAGCTCTTGAAGAGGTGGATCAGCAGGTAGTGGGTTGTAGGTTTGGTATGGTCTACTCGGAGTAGAGACTTAATGTTTCTAAAAGACTGTGTCTCGATCATCCGTTTCTCAAACACCATGTAGTGCGAGAAATCCAATGGAGGCGATTGAGTCTTGTGGGGAAAAGTGCGCAAACCTCTGCAGAGTGTACAAACTAATCATGGTTAGCCGTGTCCCCGGTTATGGACATCTTGAGTATCTAGTACTTGGAGTATCTTAAATATCTCATCACTCTTAAATTAATATTGTTGGGTTGATAATTACTTTAATTGGGATTGAGTTGGAGGAACCTTCTCAATGATATTTCAACTACCATGATAGTTAAATAAAATCTATTCCTTTGCTGTAGGGAAAAATTGGCTTTTCGCAAAACTGTAACCATAGAGCTTTTCCACCAGCCAAATATGCATGTAGTGATATCATTTTCTATTCTTGCTCTACTGTGTTACTTTGCCAGCGTATTCCATGTGCTGACCCATTTTTGGGCTGCAACGTATTATGTTGCAGACTTTTCAGACGAGGAGTAAGGTTCGTTAGGTCATCGCCGGGCAGCTCAGCTATGCCGTTGGAGTTGATGGACTCACTAATCTTCCAAGCCTTCCGCTGTTATCGTATTAGATGGCCTTAAGCCATATTTACTGTAATAAGTTCTCTTTGGAGACATCCGATGTAATAAGTGTGTGATTGCTACTCTGTTATAAATCCTTGAGTACTGTGTGTGTCAGCATTACCGATCCAGGGATGACACTGAAAGCACAGAGACTTGGCCATTTGTGGTCGGGTCGCTACAATATTTTCAGATTACAAAAACCTATATCTACCATCCATATTGCACTTGTATCACCATCTCTTCACCGAACTAGTGCACCTATACAATTTACCATTGTATTGGGTGTGTTGGTGACACAAGAGACTCTTTGTTATTTGGTTGCAGGGTTGTTTGAGAGAGACCATCTTCATCCTACTCCTCCCATGGATTTATAAACCTTAGGTCATCCACTTGAGGGAAATTTGTTGCTGTCCTACAAACCTCTACACTTGGAGGCCCAACAACGTCTACAAGAAGAAGGTTGTGTAGTAGACATCAGAGGTATTGTCAACCCCTCTTATGCGTCGGGTTGCAAGTATTTGTTCTTTGTGTGCAGGTACCGTTTACATAGTGTTGCTTGGTTCTCCTACTAGATTGATACCTTGGTTTTGCAACTTAGGGAAATACTTACCATAGCTGTGCTGCATCATCCTTCCTCTTTAGGGAAATACCGACGTAGTCTAGCCATGTCATTAACCATCAACAGTTGATGATCCTTCTTGATTTCTACCTCTGTCGATTTCAGCATCGCGAAGAGATCGTGAATCGTTTTCGTCATCCTTTGCATATTATAGTTCATCGCGAAGCCTTTATATCTTGGTGGCATTGACTGAAGAAATCTGTCAATAAGACTCTCAACTAGAAGATCAATTCACAACAGAGGCAAGTGGTTACGATACCCAGACATTTTGAGTATGTGTTCACTGACAAAATTGTTCTCCTCCATCCTACAGCTAAAGAACTTGTTGGAGACTTCATATCTCTCAACTCGGGCATTTGCTTGAAATATTAACTTCAGCTCTTGGAACATATCATATGCTTCATGGCGTTCAAAATGCTTTTGAAGTCCCGGTTCTAAGCCGTAAAGCATGTCACACTAAACTATTGAGAACTCATCAGATCGAGCCTGTCAGACGTTAATAACATCTGCATCAGCTCCTGCAGCAGGTCTGTCACCTAGCGGTGCATCAAGGATATAATTCTTCTATGCAGCAATGAGGATAATCCTCAAGTTACGGACCAAGTCTGTGTAGTTGCTACCATCATATTTCAACCTAGCTTTCTCTTGGAACGCATTAAAATTCAAGGGAATGGTAGCATGGGCCGTTGATCTACAACATAAATATGCAAAAACTATTAAGACTAAGTTCATGATAAATTTTAGTTCAAATAATCAAATTACTAATGAACTCTCACTTAAATCAACATCCCAAGTTGTCTAAGTGACACATGATCCAAATCAACTAACTCGTGTCCGATCATCATGTGAGATGAGGTAATCTTCAATGGTGAACATCTCTATGTTGATCATATCTACTATATGAATCACGTTCGACCTTTCGGTCTCCAGTATTCCAAGAGCATGTATGTACATGCTAGGCTCGTCAAGTTTAACCCAAGTATTCTGCATGTGCAAAACTGGCTTACACTAATTGTATGTGAACGTAGAGTCTATCACACCCGATAATCACAAGGTGCTTCGAAAGGACGAACCTTAGCAATGGTGCATACTCAGGGAGAGCACTTTTATCTTGAAATAAAGTGAAGGGGTCATCTTATAATGCTACCGTCGTTCTAAGCAAAATAAGACGCATAAAATAGAAACATCACATGCAATAAAAAATATGTGACATGATATGGCCATCATCATCTTGCACTTTTGATTGTTGGAAATATGCCCTAGAGGCAATAATAAAATGGTTATTATTATATTTCCTTGTTCATGATAATTGTCTATTTTTCATGCTATAATTGTGTTATCCGGAAATCGTAATACATGTGTGAATACATAGACCACAACACGTCCCTAGTGAGCCTCTAGTTGACTAGCTCGTTGATCAAAAGATAGTCATGGTTTCCTGACTATGGACATTAGATGTCATTGATAACGGGATCACATCATTAGGAGAATGATGTGATGGACAAGACCCAATCCTAAGCATAGCTCAAAGATCGTGTAGTTCGTTTTCTATAGCTTTTCCGAATGTTAAGTTTCATTTCCTTAGACCATGAGATTGTGCAACTCCCGGATAACGTAGGAGTGCTTTGGGTGTGCCAAACGTCACAACGTAACTGGGTGACTATAAAGGTGCACTACGGGTACCTCCGAAAGTGTCTGTTGGGTTGGCACGAATCGAGACTGGGATTTGTCACTTCGTATGACGGAGAGGTATCTCTGGGCCCACTCGGTAATGCATCATCATAATGAGCTCAATGTGACCAAGTGATTGATCACGGGATCATGCATTACAGTACGAGTAAAGTGACTTGCCAGTAATGATATTGAACGAGGTATTGGGATACCGATGATCGAGTCTCGGGCAAGTAACGTACCGATTGACAAAGGGAATTGTATACGGGATTGATTGAATGCTCGACATCGTGGTTCATCCGATGAGATCATCAAGGAGCATGTGGGAGCCAACATGGGTATCCAGATCCCGCTGTTGGTTATTGACCGAAGAGTCATCTCGGTCATGTCTGCGTGTCTCCCGAACCCGTAGGGTCTACACACTTAAGGTTCGGTGACGCTAGGGTTGTAGAGATATTAGTATGCGGTAACCAGAAAGTTGTTCGGAGTCCCGGATGAGATCCCGGACGTCACGAGGAGTTCCGGAATGGTCCAGAGGTGAAGTATTATATATAGGAATTCCAGTTTCGGCCATCGGGAAATTTTCGGGGTCACCGGTATTGTACTGGGACCACCGAAAGGGTCCCGGGGGTCCACCGGGTGGGGCCACCTATCTCGGAGGGCCCCATGGGCTGAAGTGGGAGGGGAACCAGCCCTTGGTGGGCTGGTGCACCCCCCATGGGCCTTCCCCTGCGCCTAGGGTTGGAAACCCTAGGGGTGGGGGGCGCCCCACTTGGCTTGGCCGCCGCCCCCCTTGGAGATCCCATCTCCTAGGGCTGGCGCCCTCCCTAGGGGTCCTATATATAGTGGGGGGAGGAAGGGCAACCGCACCCTAGCCCCTGGCGCCTCCCTCTCCCTCCCGTGACACCTCTCCCTCTCGCTAAGCTTGGCGAAGCCCTGCCGTGATCACCGTTGCTTCCACCACCACGCTGTCGTGCTGCTGGATCTCCATCAACCTCTCCTTCCCCCTTGCTGCATCAAGTTGGAGGAGACGTCTTCCCAACCGTACGTGTGTTGAACGCGGAAGTGCCGTCCGTTTGGCGCTAGGTCATCGGTGATTTGGATCATGACGAGTACGACTCCATCAACCCCGTTCTCTTGAACGCTTCCGCTCGCAATCTACAAGGGTATGTAGATGTACTCCCCTCTCCCTCGTTGCTAGATGACTCCATAGATTGATCTTGGTGATGCGTACAAATTTTTAAAATTCTGCTACATTCCCCAACAGTGGCATCATGAGCTAGATCTATGTGTAGTTTCTATGCACGAGTAGAACACAAAGCAGTTGTGGGCGTCGATATTGTCAATTTACTTGTCGTTACTAGTCTTATCTTGATTCGGCGGCATCGTGGGATGAAGCAGCCCGGACCGACCTTACACGTACGCTTATGTGAGACTGGCTCCACCGACTGACATGCACTAGTTGCATAAGGTGGCTAGCGGGTGTCTGTCTCTCCCACTTTAGTCGGATCGGATTCGATGAAAAGGGTCCTTATGAAGGGTAAATAGAAATTGGCATATCACGTTGTGGTTTTGGCGTAGGTAAGAAACGTTCTTGCTAGAAACCTATAGCAGCCACGTAAAAACTTGCAACAACAATTAGAGGACGTCTAACTTGTTTTTGCAGCATGTGTCATGTGATGTGATATGGCCAAAAGGATGTGATGAATGATATATGTGATGTATGAGATTGATCATGTTCTTGTAATAGGAATCACGACTTGCATGTCGATGAGTATGACAACCGGCAGGAGCCATAGGAGTTGTCTTAATTTATTTATGACCTGCGTGTCAACATAAACGTCATGTAATTACTTTACTTTATTGCTAAAGCGTTAGCCATAGTAGTAGAAGTAATAGATGATGAGACAACTTCAAGAAGACACGATGAGGGAGATCATGATGATGGAGATCATGGTGTCATGCCGGTAACAACAATGATCATGGAGCCCCGAAGATGGAGATCAAAAGGAGCAAATGATATTGGCCATATCATGTCACTATTTGATTGCATGTGATGTTTATCATGCTTTACATCTTATTTTCTTAGAACGACGGTAGCTTAAATAAGATGATCCCTTGTAATAATTTCAAGAAAGTGTTCCCCCTAACTGTGCACCGTTGCGAAGGTTCATTGTTTCGAAGCACCACGTGATGATCGGGTGTGATAGATTCTAACATTCGAATACAAGGGGTGTAAGCCAGATTTACACACGCAATACACTTAGGTTGACTTGACGAGCCTAGCATGTACAGACATGGCCTCGGAACACGGAAGACCAAAAGGTCGAGCATGAGTCGTATAGAAGATACGATCAACATGAAGATGTTCACCGATGTTGATTAGTCCGTCTCACGTGATGATCGGACACGGCCTAGTTGACTCGGATCATGTTTCATTTAGATGACTAGAGGGATGTCTATCTGAGTGGGAGTTCATTGAATAATTTGATTAGATGAACTTAATTATCATGAACTTAGTCTAAAATCTTTACAATATGTCTTGTAGATCAAATGGCCCACATTGCCCTCAACTTCAACGCGTTCCTAGAGAAAACCAAGCTGAAAGATGATGGCAGCAACTATACGGACTGGGTCCGGAACCTGAGGATCATCCTCATAGCTGCCAAGAAAGATTATGTCCTAGAAGCACCACTAGGTGACACACCCATCCCAGAGAACCAAGACGTTATGAACGCTTGGCAGTCACGTGCTGATGATTACTCCCTCGTTCAGTGTGGCATGCTTTACAACTTAAACCGGGGCTCCAAAAGCGTTTTGAGCAACACGGAGCATATGAGATGTTCGAAGAGCTGAAAATGGTTTTCCAAGCTCATGCCCGAGTCGAGAGATATGAATTCTCCGAAAAGTTCTTCAGTTGTAAGATGGAGGAAAATAGTTCTGTCAGTGAGCACATACTCAAAATGTCTGGGTTGCATAACCGCTCGACTCAGCTGGGAGTTAATCTCCCGGATGATGCGGTCCTTGACAGAATCCTTCAGTCGCTTCCACCGAGCTACAAGAGCTTTGTGATGAACTTCAATATGCAGGGGATGGAAAAGACCATTCCTGAGGTATATTCAATGCTGAAATCAGCGGAGGTGGAGATAAAAAAGGAACATCAAGTGTTGATGGTTAATAAAACCACTATGTTTAAGAAAGGCAAGGGTAAGAAGAACTTCAAGGAGGACGGCAAGGGGGTTGTCGCGCCCGGTAAGCAAGCTGTCGGGAAGAAGCCAAAGAATGGACCCAAGCCCAAGACTGAGTGTTTTTATTGCAAGAGAAGTGGTCACTGGAAGCGGAACTGCCCCAAATACTTAGCGGACAAGAAGGCCGGCAACACTAAAGGTATATGTGATATACATGTAATTGATGTGTACCTTAACAGTACTCGTAGTAGCTCCTGGGTATTTGATACCGATGCAGTTGCTCACATTTGTACCTCAAAGCAGGAGATGCGGAATAAGCGGAGACTGGCAAAGGACGAGGTGATGATGCGCGTCGGGAATGGTTCCAAGGTCGATGTGATCGCCGTCGGCACGCTACCTCTATATTTACCTACGGGATTAGTTTTAAACCCCAATAATTGTTATTTGGTGCCAGCTTTGAGCATGAACATTGTATCAGGATCTCGTTTAATTCGATATGGCTACTCATTTAAATCCGAGAATAATGGTTGTTCTATTTATATGAGAGATATGTTTTATGGTCATGCTCCGCTGGTGAATGGTTTATTCTTAATGAATCTCGAGCGTAATGTTACACATATTCATAGTGTGAATACCAAAAGATGTAAGGTTGATAATGATAGTCCCACATACTTCTGGCACTGCCGCCTTGGTCACATAGGTGTCAAACGCATGAAGAAGCTCCATGCAGATGGACTTTTGGATTCTCTTGATTACGAATCATTTGACACGTGCAAACCATGCCTCATGGGTAAAATGACCAAGGCTCCGTTCTCAGGAACAATGGAGGGAGCAACCAACTTATTGGAAATCATACATACTGATGTGTGCGGTCCAATGAGTGTTGAGGCTCGCGGTGGCTATCGTTATGTTCTCACCCTCACTGATGACTTGAGTAGATATGGGTATGTCTACTTAATGAAACAAAAGTTTGAGACCTTTGAAAAGTTCAAGGAATTTCAGAGTCGGGTTGAGAATCAACATGACAGAAAAATCAAGTTCTTGCGATCAGATCGTGGGGGAGAATACTTGAGTCACGAATTTGGCACGCACTTAAGGAAATGTGGAATAGTTTCACAACTCACGCCGCCTGGAACAACTCAGCGTAATGGTGTGTCCGAACGTCGTAATCGCACTTTATTGGATATGGTGCGATCTATGATGTCTCTTACCGATCTACCACTGCCATTTTGGGGCTATGCTTTAGAGACTGCCGCATTCACTTTAAATAGGGCTCCATCGAAATCCGTTGAGACGACACCGTATGAATTATGGTTTGGGAAAAACCTAAGCTGTCGTTTCTAAAAGTTTGGGGATGCGATGCTTATGTCAAGAAACTTCAACCTGAAAACCTCGAACCCAAATGCGTCTTCATAGGATACCCTAAAGAAACTATTGGGTATACCTTCTACCTCAGATCCGAAGGCAAGATCTTTGTTGCCAAGAATGGATCCTTTCTAGAGAAAGAGTTTCTCTCGAAAGAATAAAGTGGGAGGAAAGTAGAACTTGATGAAGTATTGCCTCTTGAACCGGAGAGTGGCGCAGCTCAGGAAATTGTTCCTGAGGTGCCTGCACCTACTAGAGAGGAAGTTAATGATGATGATCATGAAACTTCATATCAAGTTGCTACTGAACTTCGTAGGTCCACAAGGACACGTTCCGCACCAGAGTGGTACGGCAACCCTGTCTTGGAAATCATGTCGTTAGACAACGGTGAACCTTCGAACTATGAAGAAGCGATGGCGGGCCCAGATTCTGACAAATGGCTGGAAGCCATGAAATCTGAGATAGGATCCATGTATGAAAATGAAGTATGGACTTTGACTGACTTGCCCGATGATCGGCGAGCCATAGAAAATAAATGGATCTTTAAGAAGAAGACAGACGCGGATGGTAATGTAACCATCTATAAAGCTCGGCTTGTCGCTAAGGGTTATCGACAAGTTCAAGGGGTTGACTACAATGAGGCTTTCTCACCCGTAGCGAAGCTGAAGTCCGTCCGAATCATGTTAGCAATTGCCGCATTCTATGATTATGAGATATGGCAAATGGACGTCAAAACGGCATTCCTTAATGGTTTCCTTAAGGAAGAATTGTATATGATGCAGTCGGAAGGTTTTGTCGATCCTAAGAATGCTGACAAGGTGTGCAAGCTCCAATGCTCGATCTATGGGCTGGTGCAAGCATCTCGGAGTTGGAACATTCATTTTGATGAGATGATCAAAGCATTTGGGTTTACATAGACTTATGGAGAAGCCTGCATTTACAAGAAAGTGAGTGGGAGCTCTGTAGCATTTCTCATATTGTATGTGGATGACATATTGTTGATGGGAAATGATATAGAATTCTTGGAAAGCATAAAGGCCTACTTGAACAAGTGTTTTTCAATGAAGGATCTTGGAGAAGCTGCTTACATATTAGGCATCAAGATCTATAGAGATAGATCGAGACACCTGATTGGTCTTTCACAAAGTATGTACCTTGACAAGATAGTGAAGAAGTTCAATATGGATCAGTCAAAGAAGGGGTTCTTGCCTATATTGCAAGGTACGAGATTGAGCACGGCTCAATGCCCGACCACGGCAGAAGATAGAGAAAAGATGAGTGTCGTCCCCTATGCCTCGGCCACAGGGTCTATCATGTATGCTATGCTGTGTACCAGACCTGATGTAAACCTTGCCGTAAGTTTGGTAGGAAGGTACCAAAGTAATCCCGGCATGGAACACTGGACAGCGATCAAGAATATCCTGAAGTACCTGAAGAGGACTAAGGATATGTTTCTCGTTTATGGAGGTGATGAAGAGCTCATTGTAAAGGGTTACATCAATGCTAGTTCGACACAGATCTCGATGACTCTAAGTCACAAACCGGATACGTGTATATTTTGAATGGTGAGGCAGTAAGCTGGTGCAGTTGCAAGCAAAGCGTTGTGGTGGGATCTACATGTGAAGAGGAGTACATGGCAGCCTTAGAGGCAGCACGAGAAGCAATCTGGGTGAAGGAGTTCATTACCGACCTAGGAGTCATTCCCAATGCGTCGGGCCCGATGACTCTCTTCTGTGACAACACTAGAGCTATTGCCCTTGCCAAGGAGCCCAGGTTTCACAGGAAGACCAGGCATATCCAGCGTCGCTTCAATTCCATTCGTGAAAGTGTTCAAAATGGAGACATAGATATTTGTAAAGTACATACGGACCTGAATGTAGCAGATCCGTTGACTAAACCTCTCCCTAGAGCAAAACATGATCAACACCAGAACTCTATGGGTGTTCGATTCATCACAATGTAACTAGATTATTGACTCTAGTGCAAGTGGGAGACTGTTGGAAATATGCCCTAGAGGCAATAATAAAATGGTTATTATTATATTTCCTTGTTCATGATAATTGTCTATTGTTCATGCTATAATTGTGTTATCTAGAAATCGTAATACATGTGTGAATACATAGACCACAACACATCCCTAGTGAGCCTCTAGTTGACTAGCTCGTTGATCAAAAGATAGTCATGGTTTCTTGACTATGGACATTAGATGTCATTGATAACGGGATCACATCATTAGGAGAATGATGTGATGGACAAGACCCAATCCTAAGCATAGCTCAAAGATCGTGTAGTTCATTTGCTATAGCTTTTCCAAATGTCAAGTTTCATTTCCTTAGACCATGAGATTGCGCAACTCCCGGATACTGTAGGAGTGCTTTGGGTGCGCCAAACGTCACAACGTAACTGGGTGACTATAAAGGTGCACTACGGGTACCTCCAAAAGTGTCTGTTGGGTTGGCATGAATCGAGATTGGGATTTGTCACTCCGTATGATGGAGAGGTATCTCTGGGCCCACTCGGTAATGCATCGTCATAATGAGCTCAATGTGACCAAGTGATTGATCACGGGATCATGCATTACGGTACGAGTAAAGTGACTTGCCAGTAACGAGATTGAACGAGGTATTGGGATACCGACGATCGAGTCTCGGGCAAGTAACGTACCGATTGACAAAGGGAATTGTATACGGGATTGATTGAATCCTCGACATCGTGGTTCATCCAATGAGATCATCGAGGAGCATGTGGGAGCCAACATGGGTATCCAGATCCCGCTATTGGTTATTGACCGGAGAGTCATCTCGGTCATGTCTGCGTGTCTCCCGAACCCGTAGGGTCTACACACTTAAGGTTCGGTGACGCTAGGGTTGTAGAGATATTAGTATGCGGTAACCCGAAAGTTGTTCAGAGTCCCGGATGAGATCCCGGACGTCACAAGGAGTTCCGGAATGGTCCGAAGGTGAAGAATTATATATATGAAGTCTAGTTTCGGCCATCGGGAAAGTTTCGGGGTAACCGGTATTGTACCAGGACCACCGGAAGGGTCCCGGTGGTCCATCGGGTGGGTCCACCTATCCCGGAGGGCCCCATGGGCTGAAGTGGGAGGGGAACCAGCCCCTGGTGGGCTGGTTCACCCCCCATGGGCCTTCCCCTGCCCCTAGGGTTGGAAACCCTAGGGGTGGGGGGCGCCCCACTTGGCTTGGGGGGCAAGCCACCCCCCTTGGCCGCCGCCCCCCTTGGAGATCCCATCTCCTAGGGCCGGCGCCCCCCTAGGGGTCCTATATAGTGGGGGGGAGGGAGGGCAGCCGAACCCTAGCCCCTGGCGCCTCCCTCTCCCTCCCGTGACACCTCTCCCTCTCGCTAAGCTTGGCAAAGCCCTGCCGAGATCACCGTTGCTTCCACCACCATGTTGTCGTGCTGCTGGATCTCCATCAACCTCTCCTTCCCCCTTGCTGGATCAAGTTGGAGGAGACGTCTTCCCAACCGTACGTGTGTTGAACGCGGAAGTGTCGTCCGTTCGGCGCTAGGTCGTCGATGATTTGGATCACGACGAGTACGACTCCATCAACCCCGTTCGCTTGAACGCTTCCGCTCGCGATCTACAAGGGTATGTAGATGCACTCCCCTCTCCCTCGTTTCTAGATGACTCCATAGATTGATGGTGATGCGTAGAAATTTTTAAAATTCTGCTACGTTCCCCAACATTGATCTCCATCTCCAAAGCATCAGCATGATCTCCATCATCACTGGCACAACACCTTGATCTCCATCGTTGTGTCGGCGTCGTCTCGCCAACTATTGCTTCTACAACTATTGCTAATGCATAGAGATAAAGTAAAGCAATTACATGGCGCTTAAGTGATTGATACGCAGGTCATACAATAATTAAAGACAACCCTAAGGCTCCTGCCGATTGTCGTACTCATCGACATGCAAGTAATGAACTTATTATGAAGTTGCTATTTAACCTTCAGCATGGACTGTCGTAGTAAAATCCGATTCAACTAAAGTAGGAGAAACAGACACCCGCCAGCCACCTTTATGCAAAACAAGTTGCATGTTAGTCGGTGGAGCCGGTGTCATGTGCGTGGACATGTAAGGTTGGTTCGGGCCGCTTCATCCCATAGTGTCGCTGAATCAAAATAAGACATTGGTGGGAAGCAATGTGAACATCACCTCCCACAACTCCTTTGTGTTCTACTCGTGCATATTATCTACGTATAGACATGGCTCATGATGCCACTGTTGGGGAATGTTGCATGGAAAACAAAAAAATTCTACACACACGCAAGATCTATCCATGGAGATGCATAGCTATGAGAGGGGGAGAACATCTACATACCCTTGTAGATTGCTAAGCGGAAGCGTTTATCAATACGGTTGACGTAGTCGTACACCTTCACGACCCATCCCAATCAAGTACCAAACGTACTGCACCTCCGCGTTTAGCACACGTTCAGCTCGATGGCGTCCTCGCCTTCTCGATCTAGCAAGAGAGGCAAAGCAGTAGATGAGTTCCGGCAGCACGACGGTGTCATGACGGTGGTGGTGAAACTATTCTGCAGGGCTTCACCAAGCACAACAGACGTGGATGGAGGAGGAACTAGAACTAGAGGGAGAGGGGGTGCCGCACACGGCTTGGGGATCGTGGTGTGTCTTGCCCCCTCCCCTCCTCATATATACATAGGTGGAGGGGGAGGAGGAGCTACCCTAGGGCGCGTCCCAAGGGGTTGGCGGCCGCCCTAGGCGCCTGCCCTAGCCGCCCCCTTCCTTCTTTGGCACGTAGGGGGAGGAAAGGGGGGCCGACTGCCCTATGGCACCTCCCCTTCCCTTTCTGCCTTGTGTGGAGAAAGGCGGGAGGGGGCTAGCTCCTCCCCTTTCCTTTACAGGGCCGGCGGCTAGTGCAGGGGCGTGCCAGCCCCCTGCGGGCCGGTGTGCTCCCCTCCCCTTGTCCCGTTAGGACCAATAACTTGCCTTGGCTGTAACACCCTCGATGCGACTATATCTCCCACGTGTCGAGGCACGACTTAGAGGCATAATCGCATTGAAGGCATATGTCGCAAGTTAGGCAATCTTCACAACATCCCATGTAATATAGATAATAAAAGGGGAGATAACATAGTTGGCTTACACTCGCCATGTCAATCAAGTACATAAATAGCATTACATCACTCAAATACTCATGGCCCGACTACGGCGCCAAAATAAAAGATAACCCAACAAGCGACACAGTCCCGATCACCCCAACTGGGCACCACTACTGATCATCAGGGAAAGACACATAGTATCGTTGAGAGTCCTCGTCGAACTCCCACTTGAGCTCGAGCGTGTCACCTGGAGAGGAATCATCAGGCCCTGCATCTGGTGTAATAGTAATCTGTGAGCCACAGGGACTCAGCAATCTCGCACCCTCGCGATCAAGACTATTTAAGCTTATAGGTATGGCAAGGTAAATATATGTGGAGCTGCAGCAAGCGACTAGCATATATGGTGGCTATCCTGTTCGCAAAAGAGAGCGAGAAGAGGAGGCAAAGCGCGAACGAATAACTAGAGGGCAAACCTGCGGCAAACATTACTCCAACATCGTTTTCACTTCCCGGACTCCTCCGAGAAGAGACCATCACGGTAACTCACACGGTTGATTCATTTTAATTAAGTTAAGGTTCAAGTTATCTACAACCGGACATTAACAAATTCCCATCTGCCCATAACCACGGGCACGACTTTCGAAAATTCAAATCCCTGCAGGGGAGTCCCAACTTAGCCCATGACAAGCTCTCATGGTCAACGAAGGAATAGACCTCCTCCCGAGACATTCCGATCAGACTTGGTATCTCGGTTCTACAAGACACTTCGACAAGTTAAAACAAGACTAGCAACACCACCCGAATGTGCCGACAAATCCCGATAGGAGCTGCACATATCTCGTTCTCAGGGCACACTCAGATGAGACATCCTACGAGTAAAACCAACCCTCAAGTTGCCCCGAGGTGGCCCCACAGTCTACTCGGTTGGACCAACACTCAGAGGAGCACTGGCCCGGGGGGGTTTAAATAAGATGACCCTCGGGCTCCGGAAACCCAAGGGGAAAAGAGGCTACGTGGAAAATGGTAAAACCAAGGTTGGGCATTGCTGGAAAAGCTTTAATCAAGGCGAACTATCAAGGGGTTCCCATTATAACCCAACCGCGTAAGGAACGCAAAATCCGGGAACATAACACCGATATGACGGAAACTAGGGCGGCAAGAGTAGAACAAAACACTAGACAAGAGGCCGAGCCTTCCACCCTTTACCAAGTATATAGATGCATTAAGAAAACATGGCAATATAATGATATCCCAACAAGTAAATAAATGTTCCAACAAGGAACGGTCTCCAATCTTCACCTGCAACTAGCAACGCTATAAGAGGGGATGAGCAAAGCGGTAACATAGCCAATCAACGGTTTGCTAGGACATGGTGGGTTAGAGGTTTGACATGGCAATTTGGGAGGCTTGAAATCAAGTGGTAGGCATCATAGCATTGGCATAGCAAAAGAGCGAGCATCTAGCAAAGCAAAGATAGTAGTGATTTCGAGGGTATGATCATCTTGCCTGCAAAGTTGTCAGAGTTGACTGGATCCTCGAAAGCAAACTCAATGGGTTCCTCGTTACCGAACCCGTCTCCCGGCTCTACCCAAACAAGACAAACAAGCAAACAGAACACAATCAACCACGTGCAAGGATCAAACAATATGATGCAAGGATGGTATG
The DNA here is from genome assembly GCF_018294505.1 of Triticum aestivum. NCBI lineage: Eukaryota > Viridiplantae > Streptophyta > Magnoliopsida > Poales > Poaceae > Triticum > Triticum aestivum. The sequence goes on along the minus strand of NC_057809.1, from coordinate 377,641,919 downwards.
CTATGCGGGATGCGATGCGGGATGCATATACAAGATTTGACAAGGAATGCATGAACCTGGCCTCAACTTGGTAATCCAAGTGTGCCACTGGAAAGATGAGATGAAATCGCTTGAAAACGATATAAGGAACGTCGGAATCGGAGTTACGGTTTGGAAATGGCAAGCAATTCAAATATGACCACGTTCTGCGATTTACAGCAAGTAGTCAACTAAATGCAACAAGATGAACATGCTACAGCACCCAAACATGGCATAAAAATACATGGCAGGGATGCATTCCTGATTCTTAACAAAAGTCTAGCACTGAGCTATGGCCAATTCATCCACTAACAAGTTCAAACAAGCATGGCAAAAATGCATATGGTAAACAGATTTCAGACTTGGTGAAATTAACACTTGTCTGGAATTTCAGATCAGGTAGTACACTTCGGAGCAACAAAACTATATGCTACAGGACTTGAACATGGCAAAGTAAAGCATGGCATGGAGCTACTCAAAGAGCTTAACAAAAGTCCCTTAGTGACCTTGAGCCAAAAGGGATAAGAAAATACAATTGCAAGCATGTCAACATGGCAAAAACATAATCAGTTCTCAGACTTAGTGAAAACTGGAGCATGCTGAAAATAGATATCAAGTAGGCATGTTTACGAGCTTGATGCACTCACTATGGAGCAAGTCATGAAAAGCTAAGAATACACCCATCAAGAATACACAAAATGCAAGCTAGACATGGCAAGAACAATAGCATAGCATGCACGGATCAACTACAACATCCTCGGCAAAATCGCTAACAAGTAGACAATCTACCCAGATTCACGAAGTAGCAAAAGTAGAGCTCGATTGACTCAAGCTAGGGTGCTCCATAATTGCAAAAAAAGACATGGATGGATAGAGCACTACAAGATTAACAAAACATCCTTACTGATCATCCTCAAAAGAGGCACGGATCACTAGGAAACAACATGAACATATGGCATCATGAGAAAAACAGATCAAGGACTTAGTGGAAATGCGAAGTCCCTGAAATCAGCATTACCAAGTGCCTCACTTTGCAAGCTTGTGCTAGTCACCACACACATCACAAAAAATACATGGGTTGCACCTCTGGAAAGATTGCAAAACCCTTAACTAAACATATGTAGAGCTCATGGGCATATCATGCACACAATAATCATGGCAAAAATGACAAATATTTAAATGGAGCAGCAGATCTGACAATTATCTCAAGTAGCACTCTTCTAACAGCATTTCGGGCATCAAGATGAACTCTAATGAAAATGATGCAATGAGATGAAATGATGTGCTCTCTAAGACGAACATTTTGATATGCTATATGCGCGAAACGGAGCTACGGATGCAAAGTTACGGCACGATGAACATGGGCATATGAACTAGGGTTTCGGGAGAAAGTCAACCGAGTTTTGGATCTGGATCTGGCCGGCGCGGATCCCGAGGTTCGTCGGAGTTACTGTTCACCGGAGGAGTTCGTGGCGGCCGGAGCTCGTGGATGTCGCCGGACTTGGCGGATCCGGACGGAGGAGGACGGGGGCGGCACCGGCGAGGCGATGGCGGGCGGTGGCCGGACCGGGTGTGGCGGCGCGCGGGCGAGTCGCCGACGACGAGGCAA
>NC_057809.1:377458646-377639729 GCF_018294505.1 Triticum aestivum | reverse complement strand
CGGGCCGCGGGGGCCTTCCTCGAGCCGCGCGGGCCGGTGCGGTGGGAGACGGCGGCGGCGAACGGTGGCGTGCCACGTGGCGGCGGGGAGGCAGATCGGACGTGTCCGGCCGGCGGAATTTTTGTCCGGTCGCGAGGAGAGGAAGAGAGTTAGGGTTTCACCCATGAATTTCGGAGGGGGTTCTATATATAGGCATAGAGGGAGCTAGGAGAGTCCAAATGAGGTGCGGTTTTCGGCCACGCGATCATGATCGAACGCTCTAGATGATGGAGAGCGTTTTGGTGGGTTTTGGGCCAACTTGGAGGGGTGTTGGGCTGCAACACACATGAGGCCTTTTCGGTCCCTCGGTTAACCGTTGGAGTATCAAACGAGGTCCAAATGATACGAAACTTGACAGGCAGTCTACCGGTAGTAAACCAAGGCCGCTTGGCAAGTCTCGGTCCAATCCGGAAATGTTTAATCCCCACACACGAAAGAAAGGTAGAAATGACCACCGGAGGAGAATGAAGCGCCGGAATGCAAAACGAACAACGGGGAAAATGCTTGAATGCATGAGATGAACACGTATGAAAATGCAATGCACATGATGACATGGTATGAGATGCATGACAACGATAACAACACACGGAGACAAAAACCCGAACCCGAGAAAATAAAATAACTTAAGGCCGGAAACGGTAAGAGTTGAAATACATATTGGGAAAGTCATATCCGGGGTGTTACAGTGGCCTTCCGGAACCCCTTCTGGTGATCCGATAAATATCCGGTGTGTTCTGAAACCTTTTGCGGAGACCAAATACTATCATCCTATATATCAATCTTTACCCATGGACCATTCCGGAGCTCCTTGTCATGTCCGTGATCTTATTCGGGACTCCGAACAACATTTGGTCACCAACATACATAACTCACATAGTACTATATCATCAACAAACGTTAAGCGTACGGACCCTGCGGGTTCGAGAAAGATGTAGACATGACCAAAACACTTCTCCAGTCAATAACCAATAGCGGGACCTGGATGCCCATATTGGTTCCTACATATTCTACGAAGATCTTTATCAGTCGAACCTTTATGACAACATACGCAGTTCCCTTTGTCCGTTGGTATGTTACTTGCCCGAGATTCGATCGTCGGTATCTCCATACCTAGTTCAATCTCGTTACCGGCAAGTCTCTTTAATTGTTCTGTAATACATCATCTAGTAACTAACTCCTTAGTAACTTTGCTTGCAAGCTTTTTGTGATGGTGTATTACCGAGAGGGCCTAGAGATACCTCTCCATCTTACAGAGTGACAAATCCAATCTCGATTCCGCCAAGTCAACAGACACCTTTGGAGATACCTGTAGAGCAACTTCATGATCACCCAGTTATGAAGTGATGTTTGATAGCACACAACGTATTCCTCCGGTATCCGGGAGTTGCATGATCTCATGGTCTAAGGAAAATGTATTTGACATTAAGAAAGCAGTAGAAAAAACTGAACGATCATATGCTAAGCTAACAGATGGGTCTTGTCCATCACATAGTTCTCCTAATGATGTGATCCCGTTATCAAATGACAACTCATGTCTATGGTTAGGAAACCTTAACCATCTTTGATCAACGAGCTAGTCTAGTTAGAGGATCACTAGGGACATAATATTTGCTTATGTATTCACACATGTATTTAAGTTTCCGGTCAATACATTTCTAGCATGAATAACAAACCTTTATCACGAACAAGGAAATATGATAATAACCAATTTATTGTTGCCTCTAGGGCATACTTCCAATAGATGGGGTGCCTGGCCTGTGCTTCAGTCTGTTCCACTGGCTTATCAGGGCTTCAACTATGGACAGTACATTAGTTGTGACGGGTTGTCAATGATCGATGGGATATAGATAGCAGATTCTGGGCAAGATGATGGCCTACGTCTTTGGAATGAGCACATGGCAATGGTTAAGGCTGTAGTTGAATAGTTTATGTAGGGAGCTCAGCCGGAAGAATTCAGTTTTTGTCATGTAAATGAGCATGAGATTGTGATGGAAGTGCCAGTTGAACAAAACCTTCTTGAGTTCCTCATTCACTTTTATGCTAATGTCTTCACTCCTCGTATTGGTTGGTCTGTGGATCGACTCCTTTGGAAACCAGGTGGATGACTTTTGCTCAAGGGCTGCAATGTTTTCTGTTTGAGTTGGTGTGGCTGCCTGTTACACTCGGTTCCATTTCTTGTTATTTTCCCCAGGAACCAACTCTGTCATCTGCTCCCCTGATGCTTGGGTCGTTGCTACTTCTTGAGCTTGCATTGGTTTTTCCCTTGAAGAGGAAAGGGTGATGCAAAAAAGTAGAGATATGTATTTCAATCAGTTAAGAACCAAGGTATCAATCCAGTAGGAGGAACACACGAGTATCCAATGATAGCACCTACACAAAAAACAAATACTTGCACCCAACAATATAAAGGGGTTGTCAATCCCTTCACGGTTACTTGCAAGGATGAGATTTGATAGAGATAGGTATAAAAGATAAATAAAAGTGAAAAATAAAGTAAAGATAAATAAATTGCAGAAAGGTATTTTTTGGTTTTTGGTTTTGCAGATCTGAAAAATAATATGATGAAAATAGACCCAGGGGCCATAGTTTTCACTAGAGGCTTCTCTCTTAAAAGAACGCATATGGTTGGTAAACAAATTACTGTTCAACAATTGATGGAAAAGAGCATAGTTATGATGATATCTAAGGCAATGATCATGAATATAGGCATCGCGTCTGTGAAAAGTAGACCGACTCCTTCATGCATCTACTACTATTACTCCACACATCGACCATTGTCCAGCATGCATCTAGTGTATTAAGTTAACAAGAACTGAGTATTGCCTTAAGCAAGATGACATGATGTAGAGGAATAGATCCAATCAATATGAAATAACCCCATCTTTTTATCCTTAATTGCAATAATACAAATACGTGCCTCGCTACCCCTTCTGTCATTAGGTGAGGATACCACAAGATTGAACCCAAGACAAAGTACCTCTCCCATTGCAAGAAAAATCAATCTAGTTGGCCGAACCAAATCAATAGATCAGAGAGAAATACAAAGCTATCTTAATCATCCATAAAAGAGTTGAGAGAAGACTGAAATAATATTCATAGATAATCTGATCATAAATCCACAATTCATCGGATATCAAGAAACGCATCGCAAAATAAGATTACATCGAATAGATCTCCAAGAACATCGAGGAGAACATTGTATTGAAGGTCAAAGAGAGAGAAGAAGCCATCTAGGTACAAGCTATGGACCAGTAGATATGTGGTACATGTAGAGGCCCTCCGTGATCAAATCCCCCTCCGACGGAGTACCAGAAAAGGCCCCAATATGGGATCTCATGAGGATAGAAACTTGTGATGGCGGAGAAGTATTTTTGGTGTGTCCTATGGTATACAGGGAATATTTGGGTATTTATGGAGCTAAGATTACGGTTGGAGAAGTCACAGGTGGCCCACAAGCCTAGGGGACACCCCCGCCCCTAGGGCACGCCTCCCGAGCTTGTCGTGACCACGTGGCTATTCTGGACTCCTCCTAAAGCTTCCTAGGTGTCTTCTGGTCCAAGTAAAATTGTCAAAAACTTTTGTTCCGCTTGGACTCCGTTTGTTATTGATTTTCCATCAAAGATAAAAACATGACAAAAACAGCAATTGGCAGTAGGCGCTAGGTTACTAGGTTAGTCCCAAAAATGATATAAAATAGCATAATAATGCATATAAAACACCCAAGATGGATAATATAATAGCATGGAAGAATAAAAAATTATTAATACATTGGAGACGTATCAAGCATCCCCAAGATTAATTATGTGTGTCCTCGAGTAGGTAAATGATAAAAAATAGAATTTTTTGTTGTGGAATGCTACCTAACATGTTTAGAATGTAATCTTTATTTATGTAGCATGAATATTCAGATCCATAAGATTCAAATCAAAATTTTAATATTGACATAAAAACAATAATACTTCAAGCATACTAATAAAGCAATCATGTCTTCTCAAAATATTATGGCTAAAGAAAGTTATCCCCACAAAATTATATAATCTTGTCATGCTCTATCTTCATAACACAATTTATTTATCATGCACAACCCCGATGACAAGCCAAGAAATTGTTTCATACTTTTGACGTTCTTAAACATTTTTCAACTCTCACACAATACATGAGATGAGCCATGGATATAGCACTATTGGTGGAATAGAATATGGTGGTGGAGGTTGTGTGGAGAAGGCAAACAGGAGAAAGTCTCACATCGACGAGGCTAATCAATGGGCTATGGAGATGCCCATCAATTGATGTAAATGCAAGGGGTAGGGATTGCCATGCAACGGATGCACTAGAGTTATAAGTGTATGAAAGCTCAAAAAGAAAACTAAGTGGGTGTGCATCCAACTTGCTTGCTTGTGAAGACCTAGGGCAATTTGAGGAAGCCCATCATTGGAATATACAAGTCAAGTTCAATAATGAAAAATTCCCATTAGTAATATATGAAAGGGACAAAATAGGAGACTCTCCATCATGAAGAACATGGTGCTACTTTGAAGCACAAGCGTGGAAAAGGATAGTAACATTGTCCCATCTCTATTTTTCTCTCATTTTTATTATTTTTATTTTTTCCTCTTTTTGGGCTCTTTGGCATTTTTTCATTTTGGGCTCTTTGGGCTCTTTTTTATTTAAGTCCGAAGTCTCATCCTGACTTGTGGGGGAACCATAGTCTTCATCATCCTTTCCTCACATGGGACAATGTTCTAATAATGATGATCATCACACTTTTATTTACTCACACAAATCAAGAATTAAAAATATGGCTCTATATGAATGCCTCTGGTGGTGTACTGGGATGTGCAATGATCTAGCGTGACATGTATAAAAAATATGGATGGTGGCCAAGCCAGAAATACTATGTCAACTATATGATCATGCAAAGCAATATCACAATGATGGTGTTTTTCATGATGAAACGAACTGGTGGAAGTTGCACGGCAATATATCTCGAAATGGCTATGGAAATGCCATAATAGGTAGGTATGGTGGTTGTTTTGAGGAAGATACAAGGTGGCTTATGTGTGAAAGAGAGTATCATATCACGGGGTTTGGATGCACCGGCGAAGTTTGCACCAACTCTCAAGGTGAGAAAGGGCAATGCACGGTACCGAAGAGGCTAGCAATGGTGGAAGGGTGAGCGTGTGTATAATCCATTGACTCAACATTAGTCATAAAGAACTCACATACTTATCGCAAAAGTTTATTAGACCTCGAAACAAAGTACTAACACGCATACTCCTAGGTGGGTAGATTGGTAGGAAAATACCATCGCTCGTCCCCGACTGCCACACGTAAGGAAGACAATCAAAAATACATCATGCTCCAACTTCATCGCAAAACGAGAGACCATACGTGCATGGTTCGGGATTCACAAACCTTAACACAAATATTCTTACTAAACCACAATTACTAACTAGCATGACTCTAATATCGCCATCTTTATCTCTCAAAACAGATGCAAGGAATCAAACTTCTCATATATTCAATGATCTTCATGAAAGTTTTTATTATATCTCTCTTGAATACCCATCACATTAGGACTAAATTCATAACCTAAGCAAATTGCCATAATATTTTTAAGACTCTGAAAATAATATAAGTGAAGCATGAGAGTTCACCAATTTCTTCAAAATAAAACCACCGTTGTGCTCTAAAAAGCTATAAGTGAAGCTCTAGAGCAACTACCTAGCTCAAAAAATATAAGTGAAGCACATAGAGTATTCTAATAAATTCACGATTAATGTGTGTCCCTCTCAAAAGTGTGTACAACAAGGATGATTGTGGAAAACTAAAAAGCAAAGACCCGTATAATACAAGACACTACGAGGAAAACACATATCATGTGGTGAATAAAAATATAGCCTCAAATAATTTACTGATGGATTGAAGACAAAAGAGGGGATGCCATTCGGGGCATCCCCAAGCTTAGATTATTGGTTGTCCTTGAATATTACCTTGGGGTGCCTTGGGCATCCCCAAGCTTACGCTCTTGCCACTCCTTATTCTGTATTCCATCAAAACTTCACCCAAAACTTGAAAACTAAACAGAGAACTCGTGAGATCTATTAGCGAAACAACGCAAATAACCACTTTTAGGTACTGTTGTAAACTCATTCCAATTTTATATTTGTATTATATCTACTGTATTCCAAGTTTTACATGGCTCATACCCCCCAATACTACCCATAGATTCATCAAACTAAGGAAAGAACACAATGAAAACAGAATTTGTCAAAAAGAGAATAGTCTGTAGTAATTTGGACTTTAGGCAAACTTATGTAACTCCAAAAATTCTGAAAAATTAGGACAACGTAGGAAATTTGTATATCAATAAATTGGATAAAAACTCATAATTTTATCACGTTCCAGCAGCTCAGATCAATTCTGTTACTAGGCGCAAAAGTTTTTGTTTTCTCACAAAATGAAATCAACTATCACCCAGATAATCCCAAAGGTCTTACTTGGCACAAACACTAATTGAAACACTAAAACACTAAAACACTAAAACACAATCATAACAAAAATATAATTGCATAAACTCATAAAAACAGAAAATAAAATATTGGGTTATCACCCAACAAGCGCTTTTCTTTAGAGCCTTTTAGCCAGACATTGATAATTTTAAGGATGCTCGCATGAAAGACAAGAATTGAAGCACAAAGAGAGCATCATATAACATGTGATAATCACATTTAAGTCTAACATAATTCCTATGCATAGGAATTTTATAAGCAAACAAATTATCAAAACAAGCAAAAACTAGCATATGCAAGGAAGAAGAATAAAACATTGACAATTTCAACATGAAGAGAGGTAATTTTGTAACATAAAAAATTTTACAACCATATTTCCCTCTCTCAAAATAATTACATGTATGATAATACTCAAATTCAACAATATAGCTATCACATAACATATTCTCTACATGATCCACATGCATGCAAAGCTGACACTCTTCCAAAATAGTGGGAATATCATCAAATAAAGTCATGACCTCTCCAAGCCCACTTTTATCAAAAAAATCAAAAGATTGATCACTCTCCAAATATGTGGGATTATTTTTACCTAGAGTTGACACTCTTCCAAACCTACTTTCAATATTATCGCGGACATATTCATCATGAGGCTTAAATAAATTTTCAAGATCATAAGAAGAATCACCTCAATCATGATCATTGCAATAAGTAGTGGACATATCAAAATTAGCATCCTCGAGCTTGAGGTTTTGCATATTATTAGCACAATTGACATTAATAGAATTTATAATAAAACCATTGCAATCATGCTTTTCATTCAAGGTGCTATCGTGAATCACTTCGTAAATTTCTTCTTTTAACACTTCATCACAATTTTTAGATTCACGAATTTCAAGCAAAACTTCATAAAGATAATCTAGTGTACTCAACTCACTAGCAATTGGTTCATTATAATTGGATATTTTAAAAAGAATAGATAGTGGATGAGGATCCATAAACTTTTAGCTTTCTGATTTGGAATAAACATACAACTATACCAAGCGAACAAGTAAACAAACCATGCAAGACATAAAGGCAAACGAAAAGGCAAATATTTTTGTGTTTTTTGAAAACATTTTAGAAGTGGGGAGAGGAAAATGATGAATAATGTGAATTCAAGAGATGAGAGTTTATGATGGGTACTTGGTAGGCTTGATGTAGATCCTCCCCGGTAACAGTGCCAAAAATTCTTCCTGCTACTTCTCGAGCTTGCGTTGGTTTTTCCCTTGAAGAGGAAAGGGTAAAGGTTTATTAAAGCTATGTCAAGATTAATTCAAACTTATGATTGGAAGTCACCATGGGATGGCTTTCTTTGAGAAGATTAAGATGGATATGAAGATGGTCTAAAACTGAGCTCGGATGCAAAAGTTATGACAAGTTCAGAGATGCTCATATTAACAACAGATTAAAGAATGGCATTAAACTCAACTGAGATGGCCTCTGATGGAAAATGTTTCAACGTCAAAGTTGTGCGTCTAGTCGAAATGGTTGATTTTGATATAAAAACCATCTTAATCCAAGGTCGTATGCAAAAGTTAGAGCCAAAAATATGTGGTCGCATCAGGATGGCCGGACACTCCGGGGATAACCATCCGGGTTTTGGATTTCTCTGAGGATGGCAGGACACTCCGGGGATGTTCGTCCAGGTTTTGGATTTCTCTCCTACAGACTTCGGAAAACAACGGAAAACCCCCTCAAGATGGCCTCTAGTTAAAAACATGTTCAACATGAAAGTTGTTTGTCTCGTCGAAACGGTCAAGATTTGCTTTGGGATCGTTTCCATCCGAGGTCGTTTACTGCCTCAAAAAGTGACCCGGAAGGTGCAGCCAGGTTGTAAACCGAACAGTTTTAGAAAGTTCGGATTCTGAGTTGGACCCAAACTAGGGTTTTGAACATGATTTCTAACCTTTTCTTGCACATGAAGTCTATCCGCCTCTTATACACCTAAGGGGTGATGGCCAATTGAACAACAACACACAATCGCAAAACCCAGCTACTTTTTACCCTAGTTTTACATCTCTCCCTTGTTATTTCTCTCTTGTTCTTCGTTCGTTCTTCGTATTTAATGGCAGCGATCCTTCAAGGCTCTAGGGGCAGGCGAACCGACCTAGGGCAGCCCATAGCCGATGTGCATCCAGACGGGGTCCTTCCCGGGCATGTGGGGTTTCGGGTGCTCAAAAGTACCCGTCGGATTGCTTGCGTACCGCGCTTCTAGACGGGTCTCCTTAGACGTGAGCTGCGGTTCATCACCCTCAACATTGGAGGTACATGGTGATGTGCTCTCGTGCGAACACACTTTTTGGCGACTCCACTAGGGAGGAAAGATCAAGAATCATCATCAACCATGTCAGATCTCCCCAAGCCCTCAGAAGTTAGTGCCAATAACATCATTAAGCCCGGTCTTGATGAACTATTAGATGAACATCGCTAGGCCTAAGAAGCGCTCAAGAAGTAGCGTGAAGAGGCTTTTGAGGCACTCAAGAAGAAGCGGGAGGAGTAGGATTTGGAGGCTTTTCTTTCAACTTTCAATAAGGACCATCAAGGCAACATCACCCTAGTTGGAAATGTTAATTTCCCTCCTCTCATTGACGAACAAGATGTAATCACTGTGAGTAAAGTTTTTTCTCGAGAGCAAGTGGCTATGAATGAAAGTGTTGATAGTAAGGGTAATGTGATGACATACAATTCTTTCTTAGCAAGTAATAATGCATAGAAAAGTATGCCTCCGTCATCTAGTGGTACTATTGGTTTATCTCAAAACACTGGTCCAACTTTACCTATTTCAGCGGCACCTCCTATGCAACAACAATATAGTATGCCATTGAATTTTTACCCGGGTCAAACTAGCCAACTTGTGGTTGCATGTACATACCCTAATCCTATTATGAGTGTGCCCAATTCAGCGTCAACGCCGAATCACTTTGTCACACCACCCATAGGTGCAAGCATGTTTGGTCTTCCGCCGAATTATGTTCCGGCGCCCATCCTACAAGTTGCACCACTAGCTAGTATGTCATTGCCACAAACATCTTCATCTACCTCAGATCCAATTTTAGCTAAATTAAGGGACGATTTGCATAGGATGTTTCTAGAAACTTTCAAAAACGAGCCAAAAGTAAAGAGTCTTGTGTATCAAAAGCCTTATCCCGACCACTTTGATGCAGTTTTGTACCCTCAAGGTTATAAGGTTCCTGATTTGGTCAAATTTACTAGAGAGGGCACGAAAACAACATGGAAGCATGTTAGTCAGTATGTAGCACAGTTGGGTGAAGCAGGTTCCATCGAAGAATTAAAAGTGTGTCTATTTCCATTATCTTTAACTGGTACCGCATTTTCATGGTTTGCTGCTTTACCACATGGTTCAATTCCCTTATGGTCGCAATTAGAGCAAAAGTTTCACGATCACTTTTATAGAGGCGATAATGAGCTTAAGTTGTCACATCTTACATCGGTTAGGCAAAAACATGATGAATCGGTCACCAATTATGTCAAGAGATTTAGAAATATAAAAAACAGGTGTTATATATAGCTTGGCGATAACTGAGAGAGACTTGGAGGATCTTGTTCTTAATGGTTTAAAAACTCACATTAAATAGAGGCTAGAAAGTTATGAGTTTTTGAATATTAACCAAGTCTTACAAAAAGCTTTGGCTCAAGAGAGTCGAAGTAAAGAGGTCGATAGGTCTAGAACTGATCGTTCTAGAATGCATATGGTTGAATACAATGATGAAAATTCGGACGATGAGGTTGATGTCTAGACTATTGGGTTTGTTTGGTCCTCAAAGGCCAAACTCTATATATGGAATGCTCTTAAGCTAATTCGCAAGAATTGTGATGAGGAGATGAAGTTTACTTTTGATATATCTAAGTGTGATAAAATATTTGATGCTCTCTTGCAATATAAGATGATTAGAATATCACACACCATACCGCCGTTTGACGAGTTGAAACGGCGTGCTTATTGCAAGTACCATAATTAATTTTCTCATGCTACTAATGATTGCAATGTTTTTTATAACAGATACAATCAGCCATTAATGATGGACAATTGAATTTTGCTGAGATGCAAGTTGATAAACATCCCTTCCTGATAAATACCATGGACTTGGAAGGAAAGAAAATGGAATTCAGCCTAGCATAGCCGAATCTGCTAACAAAGATAATGGTGTTATTGGTGAACCCAGGAAAGGCAAGGAGGGTGCCAAAGTCTTGGGAAGAGAGGTTGTGCTTGATAAGCAACCCGATGACAAAGAAGTTTGAAGATCACCATAGAAAATTCTACACTCGGGGGGCGACCACAAGTATAAGAAGATACTCATGTTAAATTTATCAAGCCCAAGAATTCAGAAGTTGGCAAGCGGGAAAAGAGTGAAGCTAAGCACAAGCGAATCAAGCCAACTTTTGATATGTTGCTATCCAAAAATGCAAGTCAAGCGGCCGGTTCTAGCTCTAATTGGCCATCACATTCAAAGCGTTCAAGATCGCCTCCGAAGCAAGAGTTTTGATGCTATGCAAGGCCATATGGGTCATGGACACTGACACCATGGATGTCACAACCCCCGTATGCACCATATTACACCAGAGACTTCAATGGAGGATGGGGGCAGTCCCCAATGGATCCTTATGATTTTCATATGGGGTGGGCAGCACCTAGATGTCCTACACACGTGAGGCATTATTATCCCACACAAGGCCATTTGAGCTATGGTGCTAATCGGCCAAAAAAAATTCTCCCAGCAAGACCAATAAAAAGTGTGGCATATTAAGTCACCTAATGCGGAAATTTCAGAATGTGACAAGCAAAAGGAGATCAAAATGCCGATTGTTGGTAATTTGCTAATTCAAATGGTGATATTGTTACTGTTCAACATGGTTCCATGGTTAATGATCATGAGGCTAGCACAAGCAAGGCCAAACTTAGGGATCCCAAATATACCCAACCTAAGTGGTGTCCTCCCGGTCTAACTAAGACTATGAAAAGGAGATTACAATGCATAAGGAACCACGAGAAGGTAGAGCACAAAGAAGAGAAGCAAAGGGACGAATTGTTCAATGAAATTCGGCCTATGGTACTCACAAAACCAGTTTGGAGGCCTAAACAAAAAACATAGATGCTTCTGAAGGAAATATGCCCTAGAGGCAATAATAAAGTTGTTATTTATATTTCCTTATATCATGATAAATATTTATTATTTATGCTATAATTTTATTAACCGGAAACTTGATACATGTGTGGATACATAGACAAAACACCGTGTTCCTAGTTAGCCTCTACTAGACTAGCTCGTCAATCAAAGATGGTTAAGTTTCCTAACCATAGACATGTGTTGTAATTCAATGAATGGGATCACATCATTAGGATAATGATCTTGATGGACAAGACCCATTCGTTAGCTTAGCATAATGATCGTTAATTTTTATTGCTATTGCTTTCTTCATGTCAAATACATATTCCTTCGACTATGAGATTATGCAACTCCCGAATACCGGAGGAATACCTTGTGTGCTATCAAACGTCACAACGTAAATGGGTGATTACAAAGATGCTCTACAGGTATCTCCGAAGGTGTTTGTTGGGTTAGCATAGATCGAGATTAGGATTTGTCACTCCGGGTATCGGAGAGGTATCTCTGGGCCCTCTCGGTAATGCACATCATGATAAACCTTGTGAGCAATGTGACTAATGAGTTAGTTGCGGGATGATCCATTATGGAACAAGTAAAGAGACTTGCCAGTAATGAGATTGAACTAGGTATGAAGATACAGACGATCGAATCTTGGGCAAGTAACATACCAATGACAAAGGTAATAACGTATGCTGTCATTATGGTACGACCAATAAAGATCTTCGTAGAATATGTGGGAACCAATATGAGCATCCAGGTTCCGCTGTTGGTTATTTACTCAAGAGGTGTCTCGGTCATTTCTATATAGTTCTCGAACCCATAGGGTCTGCACGCTTAATGTTCGATGATGATCTTGTATTATATGAGTTATGTGATTTGGTGATCGAATGTTGTCTGGAGTCCCAGATGAGATCACGGACATGACAAGGAGTCTCGAAATGGTCGAGAGGTAAAGATTCATATATAGGACGATGATATTCGGACAACGAAAGTGTTCCAGGGGTACCGGGTACATATCGGGTCACTAGAAGGGGTTCCGCCCCCCCCCCCTGACAAAGATTTGGGACCATTGGGACAGGAGGGGAAACACAGCAGCCAACATGGGCTGCTGCGCCCCCCATGTAGGCTGAATAGGAAGAGGAAGGTAAGGGGAAAGAGAGAAAGGAAGGGGAGGGATTCGGCCTCCCCCTTCCTTCTCTCCGCTCCTCTTTCCTTCTCCCTCCGGAAAACAAGGAAGGGGGAGGCCGAATTGGGGTGGGAGCCCAAGTAGGACTCGGCCTACTTGGGCGCCCCCTGGCTGCCTCTTCCCCCCTCTAATCTATATATATGTGGGGAGGGGTGCCTAGAGGACACACAAGCATCTGTTAGGCATGTGGGCCCCCTCTTCACAGTTTACGCCTCTGGTCATATTCACGTAGTGCTTAGGGGAAGCCTTGCATGGATCACTTCACCATCACCATCACCACGCCGTCATGCTGACGGAACTCTCCCTCAACACTTTGCTAGATCAAGAGTTTGAGGGATGTCATCGAGCTGAACGTGTGCAAAACTTGGAGGTGTCGTACGTTTGGTGCTTGATTGGGCGAAACATGAAGAAGTTCGACTACATCAATCGTGTTGTTAAACGCTTCCGCTTTCGGTCTACGAGGGTACATGGACACACTCTCCCCCTCTCGTTGCTATGCATCTCCTAAATAGATCTTGCGTGAGCATAGGAAATTTTTGAAATTGCATGCTACGTTCCCCAACAGTGGCATCAGAGCCAGGCCAATGTGTAGATGTTATGCATGAGTAGAACACAAAGAGTTGTGGGTGGTGATTGTCATACTTCTTACCACCAATGTCTTATTTTGATTCAGCGGTATTGTTTGATGAAGCGGCCCAGACCAACCTTACATGACCATGTTCATGAGACCGGTTCCACTGACAGACATGCAACTAGTTTTGCATAAAGGTGGTTGGCGGGTGTTTGTTTCTCCAACTTTAGTTGAATCAGTTTTGACTACGGGTGGTCCTTGTTGAAGTATTAAATAGCAAACTTGATAAATCACCGTTGTGGTTTTGATGCGTAGGTAAGAGCGATTCTTACTAGAAGCCCATAGCAGCCACGTAAAACTTGCAACAACAAAGTAGAAGATGTCTAACTTGTTTTTGTAGGGCATGTTGTGATGTGATATGGTCAAGACATCATGTGATATACGTTATTGTATGAGATGATCATGTTTTGTAAAAGTTATCGACAACTGGCAGGAGCCTTATGGTTGTCGCTTTATTGTATGAAATGCAAATGCCATGTATTTGCTTTACTTTATCACTATGCATTAGCGATAGTTGTAGAAGCAACAGTTGGCGAGACAACCATGATGCTACGATGGAGATCAAGGTGTCAAGCCATGATGATGGAGATCATGACAGTACTTTGGAGATGGAGATCAAAGGCACAAGATGATGATGGCCATATCATGTCACATATTTTGATTGCACGTGATGTTTATCTTTTATGCATCTTATTATGATTAGTATGGCGATAGCATTATAAGATGATCCCTCACTAAAATTTCAAGGTATAAGTGTTCTCCCAGAGTATGCACCATTGCGACAGTTCGTCGTGCCGAGACACCACGCGATGATTGGGTGTGATAAGCTCTACGTTCACATACAACGGGTGCAAGACAGTTTTTCACATGCGGAATACTCGGGTTAAACTTGACGAGCCTAGCATGTACAGACATGGCCTCGGAACACTGGAGACCGAAAGTTCGAATGTGAATCATAGAGTAGATATGATCAAACATAGACATGTTCACCATTGAAAACTACTCCATCTCACGTGATGATCGGACATGGTTTAGTTGATATGGATCACGTGATCATTTAGATGACTTGAGGGATGTCTATCTAAGTGGGAGTTCTTAAGTAATTTGATTAATTGAACTTAATTTATCATGAACTTAGTCCTGATAGTTTTTGCATATCTATGTTGCTGATCAATGGCCCGTGCTACCGTTCCCTTGAATTTTAATGCGTTCCTAGACAAAGCTAAGTTGAAAGATGATGGTAGCAACTACACGGATTGGGTCCTTAACTAGAGGATTATCCTGATTGCTGCACAAAAGAATTATGTCCTTGATGCACCGCTAGGTGACAAGCCCCCTCCCGCTAATGTAGACGCTTTGAACTTCTGGCAGACGCAGTCTGATTACTACTCTATAGTTTAGTGTGCCATGCTTTACGGCTTAGAATCGGGACTTCAAAGACGTTTTGAATGTCATGGACCATATGAGATGTTCCAGGAGTTGAAGTTAATATTTCAAGCAAATGCCCGAGTTGAGAGATATGAAGTCTCCAACAAGTTCTATAGCTGCAAGATGGAGGAGAACAGTTCTGTCAGTGAACACATACTCAAAATGTCCGGGTATCATAACCACTTGACTCAGCTGGGAGTTAATCTTCCAGATGATAGTGTTATTGACAAGGTTGTTCCATCACTGCCACCAAGCTACAAAGGCTTCGTGATGAACTATAATATGCAAGGGATGGATAAGACAATTCCCGAGCTCTTCGCTATGCTCAAAGCTACGGAGGTAGAAATCAAGAAAGAGCATCAAGTGTTGATGGTTAAGAGAAAGGGCAAGGGAAAGAAGGGGAACTTCAAGAAGAATGTCAAGCAAGTTGTCACTCCTGGGAAGAAGCCCAAGTCTGGACCCAAGCCTAAAACTGAGTGCTTCTACTTCAAAGGGACTAGTCACTCGAAGTGGAACTGCCCCAAGTATTTGGTGGATAAGAAGGATGGCAAAGTGAACAAAGGTATATTTGATATACATGTTATTGATGTGTACCTTACTAATGCTCATAGTAGCGCCTGCGTATTTGATACTGGTTCTGTTGCTCATATTTGCAACTCGAAACAGGGGCTACAGATTAAACGAAGATTGGCTAAGGACGAGGTGACGATGCGCGTCGGGAATGGTTCCAAGGTCGATGTGATCGCCGTCGGCACGCTACCTCTACGTCTACCTCCGGGATTAGTTTTAGACCTAAATAATTGTTATTTGGTGCCAGCGTTGAGCATGAACATTATATCTGGATCTTGTTTGATGCAAGACGGTTATTCATTTAAATCATAGAATAATGGTTGTTCTATTTATATGAGTAATATCTTTTATGGTCATGCACCCTTGAAGAGTGGTCTATTTTTGTTGAATATTGATTGTGCTGATACACATATTCATAATATTGATGCCAAAAGATGCAAAGTTGATAATGATAGTGCAACATATTTGTGGAACTGTCGTTTAGGTCATATTGGTGTAAAGCGCATGAAGAAATTCCATACGGATGGACTTTTGGAATCACTTGATTATGAATCATTTGATGCTTGCGAACCATGCCTCATGGGAAAAATGACTAAAACTCCGTTCCCCAGAACAATGGAGCGAGCCACTGACTTATTGGAAATAATACATACCGATGTATGTGGTCCGATGAGTGTTGAGGCTCGCGGCAGGTATCGTTATTTTCTGATCTTGATAGATAATTTGAGCAGATATGGGTATATCTACTTGATGAAACACAAGTCTTAAACATTTGAAAAGTTCAAAGAATTTCAGAGTGAAGTGGAGAATCATCGTAACAAGAAAATAAAGTTTCTGCGACCTGATCGCGGAGGCGAATATTTGAGTTACGAGTTTGGCCTTCATTTAAAACAATGTGGAATAGTTTCACAACTCACGCCACCTGGAACACCATAGCATAATGGTGTGTCCGAATGTCGTCGTACTTTATTGGTTATGGTGCGATCTATGGTGTCTCTTACCGATTTACCACTATTGTTTTGGGGATATGCATTAGAGACAGCTGCATTCATGTTAAATAGGGCACCATCTAAATCCATTGAGACAACACCGTACGAATTGTGGTTTGGCAAGAAACCTAAGCTATCGTTTCTTAAAGTTTGGGGTTGCAATGCTTATGTGAAAAAGCTTCAGCCTGATAAGCTCGAACCCAAATCGGAGAAGTGCGTCTTCATAGGATACCCAAAAGAAACTGTTGGGTACACCTTCTATCACAGATCTGAAGGTAAGATATTTTTTGCTAAGAATGGGTCCTTTCTAGAGAAGGAATTTCTCTCGAAAGAAGTGAGTGGGAGGAAAGTGAAATTGATGAGGTAATTGTACCTTCTCTCGAATTGGAAAGTAGCTCATCACAGAAAACCGTTCTCGTGATGCCTACACCAACTACAGAGGAAGCTAATGATGAGGATCATGAAACTTCATATCAAGTTACTACCAAACCTCGTAGGTCAACCAGAGTACATTCTGCACCAGAGTGGTATGGTAATCCTGTTCTGGAAGTCATGTTACTAGACCATGACGAACCTATGAACTATGAGGAAGCGATGATGAGCCAAGATTCCACAAAATGGCTTGAGGCCATGAAATCTGAGATGGGATCCATTTATGAGAACAAAGTACGGACTTTGGTTGACTTTCCTGATGATTGGCAAGCCATAGAGAATAAATGGATCTTCAAGAAGAAGACTGACGTTGATGGTAATGTTACCGTCTACAAAGCTTGACTTGTTGCACAAGGTTTTTGACAAGTTCAAGTAGTTGACTACGATGAGACTTTCTCACCCGTAGAGATGCTTAAGTCTGTCCGGATCATGTTTGCAATTTCCCTATTTTATGATTATGAAATCTGGCAAATGGACGTCAAAACTGCTTTCCTTAATGCATTTCTTAAAGAAGAGTTGTATATGATGCAACCAGAAGGTTTTTTCGATCCTAAAGGTGCTAACAAAGTGTGCAAGCTCCAGCAATCCATTTATGGACTGGTGCAAGCATCTCGGAGTTGGAATATACACATATGGTTTTATACAGACTTTTGGAGAAGCATGTATTTACAAGAAAGTGAGTGGGAGCTCTGTAACATTTCTAATATTATATGTGGATGGCATATTGTTGATTGGAAATGATGTATAATTTTTGGATAGCATAAAAGGATACTTGAATAAGAGTTTTTCAATGAAAGACCTCGATGAAGCTGCTTATATATTGGGCATCAAGATCTATAGAGATAGATCAATACATTTAATTGGACTTTCAGAAAGCACACACATTGATAAAGTTTTGAAGAAGTTCTTGCCTGTGTTACAAGGTGTGAAGTTGAGTCAGACTCAATGCCCGACCACTTTAGAAGATAGAGAGAAAATGAAGTCATTCCCTATGCCTCGACCATAGGTTCTATCATGTATGCAATGTTGTGTACCAGACCTGATATGTGCCTTGCTATAAGTCTAGCAGGGAGGTACCAAAGTAATCCAAGAGTGGATCACTGGACAGTGGTCAAGAACATCCTGAAGTACCTGAAAAGGACTAAGGATATGTTTCTCTTTAATGGAGGTGAGAAAGAGCTCGTCGTAAATGGTTACGTCGATGCTAGCCTTGACACTGATTTGGATGACTCTAAGTCACAAACCGGATACATATTTATATTGAATGGTGGAGCTGTCAGTTTGTGCAGTTCCAAGCAAAGCGTCATAGCGGGATCTATGTGTGAAGCGGAGTACATAGCTGCCTCGGAAGTAGTGAATGAAGGAGTCTGGATGAAGGAGTTCATATCCGATCTAGGTGAAATACCTAGTGCATGAGGTCCAATGAAAATCTTTTGTGACAATATTGAAGCAATTGCCTTGGCGAAGGAATCCAGATTTCACAAAAGAACCAAACACATCAAGAGACGCTTCAACTCCATCCATGATCAAGTCAAGGAGGGAGACATAGAGATTTGCAAAATACATACGGATCTGAATGTGCCAGTCCCGATGACTAAGCCTCTTCCACGAGCAAAACATGATCAGCACGAAGACTCCATGGGTGTTAGAATCATTACAATGTAATCTAGATTATTGACTCTAGGGCAAGTGGGATACTGAAGGAAATATGCCCTAGAGGCAATAATAAAGTTGTTATTTATATTTCCTTATATCATGATAAATGTTTATTATTCATGCTAGAATTGTATTAACCGGAAACTTGATACATGTGTAGATACATAGAGAAAACACCGTGTTCCTAGTAAGCCTCCTAGATCGTTAATCAAAGATGGTTAAGTTTCCTAACAATAGACATGTGTTGTCATTTGATGAACGAGATCACATCATTAGGAGAATGATGTGATGGACAAGACCCATCTGTTAGCTCAGCATAATGATCGTTAAGTTTTATTGCTATTGCTTTCTTCATGTCAAATACACATTCCTTCGACCATGAGATTATGCAACTCCCGAATACCGGAGGAATACCTTATATGCTATCAAATGTCACAACGTAACAGGGTGATTATAAGATGCTCTAAATGTATCTCCGAAGGAGTTTGTTGTGTTGGCATAGATCGAGATTAGGATTTCTCACTTTGAGTATCGGAGAGGTATCTCTGGGCCCTCTCGGTAGTGCACATCATGATAAGCCTTGCAAGCAATGTGACTAATGAGTTGGTTGTGGGATGATGCATTACGGAATGAGTAAAGAGACTTGCCAATAACGAGATAGAACATGGTATGAAGATACCGATGATCGAATCTCGGGCAAGTAACATATCGATGACAAAGGGAATAACGTATGTTGTCATTACGGTACGACCGATAAAGATCTTCGTAGAATATGTGGGAAGCAATATGAGCATCCAGGTTCCGTTGTTGGTTATTGACCGGAGAGGTGTCTCTATCATGTCTACATAGTTCTCGAACACATAGGGTCCGCACGCTTAACATTCGATGATGATTTTGTATTATATGAGTTATGTGATTTGGTGACCGCATGTTGTTCGGAGTCCCGGATGAGATCACGGACATGACGAGGTGTCTTGAAATGGTCGAGAGGTAAAGATTCATATATACGACAATGATATTCGGACACTGGAAGTGTTCTTGGGGTATCGGGTACGTATTGGGTCACCGGAAGGGGTTCCCGGCACCCCTCGGCAAAGATTTGGGCCTATTGAGCCAAGAGGGGAAACGCAGCAGCCATCATGGGCTTCTGTGCTCCCCATGTAGGACAAATAGGAAGAGGAAGGAAAGGGGGAGAGAGAAAGGAAGGGGAGGGATTCGGCCTCCCCCTTCCTTCTCCCCCCTCCTTTTTCCTTCTCCCTCCAGAAAATAAGGAAGGGGGAGGCCGAATTGGTGTGGGAGCCCAAGTAGGACTCGGCCTACTTGGGCGCCCCCTGGCTACCTCTTGCCCCTCCCAACCTATATATATGTGGGGAGGGGGTGCCTAGAGGACACACAAACATCTGTTAGGCGTGTGCGCCCCCTCCCCTTCGTAGTTTATGCCTACGGTCATATTCATGTAGTGCTTAGGCGAAGCCCTGTGCGGATCACTTCACCATCACCATCACCACGCCGTCGTGCTGACGGTACTATCCCTCGACACTTTGCTGGATCAAGAGTTCGAGGGACGTCATCGAGCTGAACGTGTGCAGAACTCGGAGGTGCCGTACGTTCGGTGCTTGATCGGCCAGAACGTGAAGAAGTTCGACTAGATCAACCGCGTTGTTAAACGCTTCCACTTTCAGTCTACGAGGGGACATGGGCACACTCTCCCCCTATCGTTGCTATGAATCTCCTAGATAGATCTTGCATGAGCGTAGGAAATTTTTGAAATTGCATGCTACATTCCCCGACAGCTTCTACATTAGCTACAGCAACACCTTCACCACCAAAAGAGGATGATGCGACACCTATTACATTGTCCACCCCACCTGAAACATCCCATTCAGTTGAGGAAACTTTGAGCCCTATATACACATTGGGATATGAAGATGAGATGGCGGATTACGAATCTACGCCGGTTCGGGAAGGTATGGATATTAATATGGTGTATTACCTACCTGCCGAGTTTCGTGCTATAGGTGGAGAAGAGGAGGTGGCCTAACTGCACTTTGGTCCTAAGAATGCTATCTTCGAGAAGCCGAAAGAACCGGTGAAACACTTGAACCATACCTCAAAGGTCATATTGACGGATCGCTGGTTGCTAGGATGCTCTTTGATGGTGGTGTTGTGGTAAATCTTATGCCCTATTCGGTCTTCAAGAAGTTGGGGTTACATGATGATGCATTGATGAAGACCAATATGGTACTTAACGGATTTGAGGGTAAAGAAAAGACAAAGGCCAAAGGTGTGATGTGCATGGAACTCACTGTGGGAAGCAAAACTTTGGCCACCACATTCTTCATCGCCGAGGTGCCAGGTAACTATAATGTTATATTAGGCCGTGATTGGGTTCATGCTAACCAGTGTGTGTCATTTACCATGCACCAATTCTTAATACATTGGGTCGATGATAAAGTAGAAGTCATTCACGCTGATAATTCAGCTTGTGTTGCTTTGGCCGATGCCTCAGTGGATTTGAATCATCCCGATGTTACTTGCTTAATAGGGCATGACCTCTCAGAGTTTGATTTCCTTAGTGCCATGAGGAACAGGTTCATTCTCATCTCTTTAAAGCCAATTGGTGGTATTCGGTTCCAAGGTACGATGTAAATAAGAAGTTAAAATCAATGGACGATATAGAATTATTGCCACAAGAATGAACATGGCCAATATAGATTTATTTCCCTAAGCACATATAAATGGCCGATGGAGTGTTGACATCGTCCTTAGAACAAACATGGCACAAGTTATTTTTCAGCATGCTAGGTTTGCCAAAAAAACAGGGGGCATGTGTTGACGCTCAAGATTAATTCAAACTTATGATTGGAAGTCACCATGGAATGGCTTTCTTCGAGAAGATCAAGCTGGATATGAAGATGGTCTAACACGGAGCTCGGATGCAAAAGTTATGACAAGTTCAGAGATGCTCATATTGACACTAGATTAAAGAATGGCATGAAACTCAATTGAGATGGCCTCCGATGGAAAATGTTTCAACATGAAAGCTGTGCACCTCGTCGAAACGGTTGATTTGGGTATAAAAATCATCTTAATACGATTACATGTGCAACAGTTCGAGCCAAAAATGCACGGCTGCATTGGGATGGCCGCACACTCAGGGGATAATCATCCGGGTTTTGGATTTCTATGAGGATGGCCGGAAACTCCAGGGATGTTCGTCCAGGTTTTTGATTTCCCTGCTATAGACTTCGGAAAATAGCCGAAAACCCTCTCAAGATGGCCTCTGGTAAAAAATGCTCAACATGAAAGTTGTTCGTCTTGTCGAAATGTTCAAGATTGCTTTTGGGCTCGTTTCCCTCCGAGGTTGTTTACTGCCTCAGAAGTGACCCGCAAGGTGTAGCCAGGTTTCAAACCGAACAGTTTTGGAAAGTTAGGATTCCGAGTTGGACTCAAACTAGGGTTTTGAACGTGATTTCTAACCTTTCCTTGCACGGGAAGTCCATCCGCCTCTTATATACCTAAGAGGTTAGGGCGATTGAACAACAACACACAATCGCAAAACCCATCTACTTTTTACCCTAGTTTTACATCTCTCACTTGTTCTTTCTCTCTCGTTCTTTATATTGAAGGGTAGCGATCCTCGAGGCTCTAGGGGAGGGCAAACCGACCTAGGGCAGCCTATAGCAGCCGCACATCCAAATGGGGTCCCTCCTGAGCGCGTGGGGTTTCGGGCGCTCAAAAGTGTCCACCGGATTGCTTGCGTACCGCGCTTCTGGATGGGTCTCCTTCGACATGAGCTGCGGTGCATCACCATCGGCATTGGAGGTACACGGTGACGTGTTCGTGTGCGAACAGGGTGATGCAGCAAAGTAGAGATAAGTATTTCCCTCAGTTAAGAACCAAGGTATCAATATAGTAAGGAGGAACACACAAGTCTCCAATGATAGCACCTACACAAACAAACAAATACTTGCACCCAGCGCGATAAAGGGGTTGCCAATCCCTTCACGGTTACTTGAAAAGATGAGATCTGATAGATATAGGTATAAAAGATAAATAAAAGTGCAAAATAAAGTAAAGGTAAATAAATTGCAGCAAGGTATTTTGGGATTTTTGGTTTTGTAGATATAAAAATAATACGATAAAAATAGACCCAGGGGCCATAGTGTTCACTAGACTTCTCTCTTGAAAGAACACATACAGTGGGTAAACAAATTACTAATGAGCAATTGATAGAAAAGTGCATAGTTATGACAATATCTAAGGCAATGATCATGAATATAGGCATCACGTCCTTGACAAGTAGACCGACTCCTGTCTGCATCTACTACTATTACTCCACACATCGACCGCTATCCAACATGCATCTAGTGTATTAAGTTAACAAGAATAGAGTAACGCCTTAAACAAGATGACATGATGTAGAGGGATAGATCCAATCAATATGAAATAAACCCCATCTTTTTATCCTTAATGGCAACAATACAAATACGTGCCTCGCTACCACTTCTGTCACTGGGTGAGGACACCGCAAGATTGAACCCAAAACAAAGCACCTCTCCCATTGCAAAAAGAAAATCAATCTAGTTGGCCAAACCAACTCAATAGATCAGAGAGAAATACAAAGCTATCTTAATCATGCATAAAAGAGTTCAGAGAAGACTCAAATAATATTTGTAGATAATCTGATTATAAATCCACAATTCGTTGGATCTCAACAAACGCACCGCAAAAGAATATTACATCAAGGAGAACATTGTATTGAAGATCAAAGAGCGAGAAGAAGCCATCTAGCTACTACCTACACTACAAAAAAATACACTTCCGTGATGATACGTGTTTGTCACAGTAGGTCACGT
Organism: Triticum aestivum; assembly: GCF_018294505.1. Lineage (NCBI taxonomy): Eukaryota > Viridiplantae > Streptophyta > Magnoliopsida > Poales > Poaceae > Triticum > Triticum aestivum. Next base: position 377,616,259 of record NC_057809.1, on the reverse strand, counting down.
TTTCTGTCATGCATGTACATCCATGACGATTTTATGACAAAATCAAGATAGTCATACATGTGTTGTCGTGTTGTTGTAGAAGTGTTCCATGACATTACCAAAATTATCATGGTGGAAGTGTCCACTTCCATGACGATAAATCGCGCGTCATAGAAGTGCTTTCGTCAAGGGTGACCGACACGTGGCATCCACCGTAACGGGTCGCCGTTAAGCTATCGGGTTACTGTTTGGATCTGATAACACGTTAACATCCCAACATGACACAATGGGGATTTTCCACGTGTAAAATTCTCATTGGCAGGAGGAAACACGTGTTGGCTCACAGTTGGGACAGATGTCATCCACTCATTGGACAGGAGGTGCCTATGATAGGTTGACACGTGGCACGGCCCAACAGTGGCCCATTCCGGTGAAAAAGGCCGGCCCAATAAACATAGCAGGCAGGCCCATATAAGGCCTACTTGTGTCAGGTCCATTTAAGCCCATGGCCCATACAAGATGTGCAAATTTGGCCCGTCAACGGCCCGTTAACGATTTGACACCGTTGCAGCCCATCGTCAGTTCGAGCCCGTTAACAGCCTGCTATATACTTGGGCTCAATATCGCCCCGATGTGGTTTCGGCCTGTTAACGGCCCATTCAAGGGATGGACCAATTTTTAGGATGTACATCTTTCGGCCTTTTAGCGACCCATTTAAGTGTTGGGCCAATTTCCGTCCCGGTGTGTCCTCAAGCCTGTTGACGGCCCATAAATGAGTTGGGCCATTTATAGTCGGACCTGAGTTTTGGCCTTTTAACGGCCCCTACTCTTCATGGTCCAATACTATCCCGGTTTCTCTTTCGGCCTGCTGCTACCTCTTGAGCATGCGTTGGTTTTCCCTTGAAGAGGAAAGGGTGATGCAGTAAAGTAGCATAAGTATTTCCCTCAGTTTTTGAGAACCAAGGTATCAATCCAGTAGGAGACTACACGCAAGTCCGTCATACCTGCACAAACAATCAAGAACCTTGCAACCAACGCGATAAAGGGGTTGTCAATACCTTCACGGCCACTTGCAAAAGTGAGATCTGATAAAGATAATAAGATAAATATTTTTGGTATTTTTGTTGTATAGATTCAAAAGTAAAGATTGCAAAATAAACGGCAACAGAAATTGGCAAGTTGATGGGAGAATAATATAATGGAGAATACACCTGGGGGCCATAGGTTTCACTAGTGGCTTCTCTGAAGATAGCATAATCTACGGTGGGTGAACAAATTACTGTCGAGCAATTGATAGAAAAGTGCATAGTTATGAGAATATCTAGGCATGATCATGCATATAGGCATCACGTCCGTGACTAGTAGACAGAAACGATTCTACATCTACGACTATTACTCCACACATCGACCGCTATCCAGCATGCATCTAGAGTATTAAGTTCATAAGAACAGAGTAACGCATTAGGCAAGATGACATGATGTAGAGGGATAAACTCAAGCAATATGATATAAACCACATCTTTTTATCCTCGATGGCAACAATAGAATACATGCCTTGCTGCCCCCGCTGTCAATGGGAAAGGACAACGCAAGATTGAACCCAAAGCTAAGCACTTCTCCCATTGCAAGAAAGATCAATCCAGTAGGCCAAACCAAACGATAATTCGAAGAGACTTGCAAAGATATTTAAATCATGCATAAAAGAATTCAGAGAAGAACCAAATATTGTTCATAGATAGTCTTGATCATAAACCCACAATTTGTCGGATCTCGACAAACAAATCGCAAAAAGAATTACATCAAATAGATCTCCAAGAGAATCGAGGAGAACTTTGTATTGAGATCCAAAGAGAGAGAAGAAGCCATCTAGCTAATAACTATGGACCTGAAGGTCTGCGGTAAACTACTCACACATCATCAGAGAGGCTATGGTGTTGATGTAGAAGCCCTCCGTGATCGATTCCCCCTCCGGCGGAGCGCCGGAAAAGGCCCCAAGATGGGATCTCACGGGTACAGAAGGTTGCGGCAGTGGAAATAGGGTTTTGTGGTGCTCCTGGATGCTTTCAGGGTATATGAGTATATATAGGTGAAAGAAGTAGGTTGGTGGAGCTGTGAGGGGCCCATGAGGGTTGGGGCACACCCTCCTGCCTCGTGGCTTCCTCGCTGCTTCCTTGACGTCCACTCCAAGTCTCCTAGATTGCGTTTGTTCCAAAAACGATCCTCGGGAAGGTTTTATTCCGTTTGGATTCTGTTTGATATTCCTTTTCTACGAAACACTAAAATAGGAAAAAAAACAATTTGCACTGGGCCTTCGGTTAATAGGTTAGTCCCAAAAATAATATGAAAGTGCATAATAGAGCCCATTAAACATCCAAAACGGATAATATAATAGCCTGGAACAATCAAAAATTATAGATACGTTGGAGACGTATCAAGCATCCCCAAGCTTAATTCCTGCTCGTCCTCGAGTAGGTAAATGATAAAAACATAATTTTTGATGTGGAATGCTTCCTAACATAATTTTCGAAGTAATTCTCTTTATTGTGGCATGAATGTTCATATCCGAAAGAATCTAGAATTTTTTTAATAATGACATAAAATAATAATATTTCAAGCATACTAACTAAGCAATTATGTCTTCTCAAAATAACATGGCCAAAGAAAGTTATCCCTACAAAATCATATAGTCTGGGTATGCTCTATCTTCACCACCCAAAATATTTAAATCATGCACAACCCCTATGACAAGCCAAGCAATTGTTTCATACTTTTAACGTTCTCAAACTTCTTCAATCTTCACGCAATACATGAGCGTGAGCCATGGATATAACACTATAGGTGGAATAGAATGGTGGTTGTGGGGAAGACAAAAAAAGGAGAAGATAGTCTCACATCAACTAGACGTGTCAACGGGCTATGGAGATGCCTATTAATAGATATCAATGTGAGTGAGTAGGGATTGCCATGCAACGGATGCACTAGAGCTATAAGTGTATGAAAGCTCAGAAAGAAACTAAGTGGGTGTGCATCGAACTTGCCTGGTCATGAAGACCTAGGGCATTTTGAGGAAGCCCATCATTGGAATATACAAGCCAAGTTCTATAATGAAAAATTCCCACTAGTATATGAAAGTGACAACATAGGAGACTCTCTATAATGAAGATAATTGTGCTACTTTGAAGCACAAGTGTGGTAAAAGGATAGTACATTGCCCCTTCTCTCTTTTTTTTTCTCTCTCTCTCTCTTCATTTGGGCCTTTTCTCCCCTTTTTGGCCTCTTTTTTTGTCCGGAGTCTCATCCCGACTTGTGGGGGAATCATAGTCTCCATCATCCTTTCCTCACTGGTACAATGCTCTAATAATGATGATCATCACACTTTTATTTACTTACAACTCAAGAATTACAACTCGATACTAGAACAAAAATATGACCCTATGTGAATGCCTCCGGCGGTGTACTGGGATATGTGATGAATCAAGAGTGACATGTATCAAAGAATTATGAACGGTGGCTTTGCCACAAATACGATGTCAACTACATGATCATGCAAAGCAATATGACAATGATGAAGCGTGTCATAATAAACGAAACGGTGGAAAGTTGCATGGCAATATATATCAAAATGGCTATGGAAATGCCATAATAGGTAGGTATGGTGGCTGTTTTGAGGAAGATATATGGTGGGTTTATGGTACCGGCGAAAGTTGCGTGGTACTAGAGAGGCTAGCAATGGTGGAAGGGTGAGAGTGCGTATAATGCATGGACTCAACATTAGTCATAAAGAAATCACATACTTATTGCAAAAATCTATTAAGTTATCGAAATAAGGTACTACATGCATACTCCTATTGGGATAGATTGGTAGGAAAAAAATCATCGCTCGTCCCCGACCGCCACTCATAAGGAAGACAACCAATAAATAAATCATGCTCCGACTTCATCACATAACGGTTCACCATACGTGCATGCTACAGGAATCACAAACTTTAACACAAGTATCTCCCAAATTCACAACTGCTCAACTAGCATGACTCTAATATTACCATATTCATATCTCAAAACAATCATCAAGTATCAAACTTCTCATAGTATTCAATGCACTTGATATGAAAGTTTTTTATTATACCAATCTTGGATGCCTATCATATTAGGACTAATTTTATAGCCAAAGAAAATTACCATGCTGCTCTAAAAGACTCTCAAAATGATATAAGTGAAGCATGAGAGATCAATAATTTTTATAAAATAAAATCACCACTGTGCTCTTAAAAAGATATAAGTGAAGCACTAGAGCAAAATTATCTAGCTCAAAAGATATAAGTGAAGCACATAGAGTGTTCTAATAAATTCTGCTTCATGTGTGTCTCTAAAAAAGGTGTGTACAGAAAAGATGATTGTGGTAAAATAATAAGCAAAGACTCAAATCATACAAGACATTCCAAGCAAAACACATATCATGTGGTGAATAAAAATATAGCCTCAAGTAAAGTTACCGATGGACGAAGACGAAAGAGGGGATGCCTTCCGGGGCATCCCCAAGCTTAGGCTTTTGGTTGTCCTTGGATTTTACCTTGGGGTGCATTGGGCATGCCCAAGGTTAGGCTCTTGCCACTCCTTGTTCCAAAATCCATCAAATCTTTACCCAAAAACTTGAAAACTTCACAACACAAAACTCAACAGAAAATCTCATGAGCTCCGTTAGTGTAAGAAAACAAATCACCACTTAAGGTACTGTAATGAACTCATTCTTTATTTATATTTGTGTTAAACGTACTGTATTTCAACTTCTATATGGTTCATACCCCCCCATACTAGCCATAGATTCATCAAAATAAGCAAACAACACACAAAAAACAGAATCTGTCAAAAACAGAACAGTTTGTAGCAATCTGTAGGTATCGAATACTTATGTAACTCCAAAAATTCTACCAAATTAGGAAGACCTAAATAATTTTTATATTGATCTACTGCAACCGGAATCTGTATTTTATCACTCTCTGGTTAAAAATGAAAATTATTCTCGTGAGTGCATACTTTCTGTTTTTTTCCAGCAAGATCAAACAACAATCATCCAAGAAGATCCTATAGGCTTTACTTGGCACAAAAAACTATTAAAACATAAAAAACACAACCATAACAGAGGATAGATGATTTATTTATTACTAAACAGGAACAAAAAAAAGAAACAAAAATAAAATTGGGTTGCCTCCCAACAAGCGCTATCGTTTAACGCCCCTAGCTAGGCATTGATAATTTCAATGATGCTCACATGAAAGACAAGATTTGAAGCACAAAGAGAGCATCATGAAACACATGACAAACACATCTAAGTCTAACATACTTCCTATGCATAGGAATCTTATAGGCAAACAAATTATCATAACAAGCAAAAACTAGCATATGCAAGGAAGCGGAAAGAAACAATAGCAATCTCAACATAACGAGAGGTAATTTAGTACCATGAAAATTTCTAAAATGATATTTTCCTATCTCATAATAATTACATGTGGGATCATAAGCAAATTAGACAAAATAGCTATCACATAAAATATTTTCAACACGATCCACATGCATGCAAAGTTGACGCTCTTCCAAAATAGTGGGATTAACATTAACTAAAGTCATGACCTCTCCAAACCCACTTTTATCAAAAATTGCATAAGATTGAACATTCTCCAAATACGTGGGGTCTAAAGTTGACGCTCTTTCAAACCCACTTTCAATATTGCAAACATTATTATCAATCTTATATTCATCATGGGGCTTAAATAAATTTTCAAGATCATAAGAAAAATCTCCCCAATCATGATCATTGCAACAAGTAGAGGACATAGAAAAACTAGGATCCCCAAGCTTAGGGTTTTGCATATTATTAGCACAATTTGCATCAATAGAATTTATAATAAAATCATTTTAATCATGCTTTTTATTCAAAGATCTATCGTGGATCGCTTCATAAAGCAATTCATCACACTTTTCAGATTCACGAATTTCAAGCAAAACCTCATAAAGATAATCTAGTGCACTCAACTCACTAGCAATAGGTTCATCATAATTGGATCTCTTAAAGAGATTATCAAGTGGATGAGGATCCATAAACTTTTAGCAAGCAAAGATGCAAGCAAAAAGAAGGTACATGGTAACACAAGCAAACAAAAGATCAAACGGAAGAAGGGCGAATAAAACGGCAAAGGTGAAGTGGGGGAGAGGAAAACGAGAGGCAAATGGAAAATAATGCAATGCGAGGGATAAGAGATTGTGATGGGTACTTGGTATGTCTTGACTTGTGCATAGATCTCCCCGGCAACGGCGCCAAAAATGACTTGTTGATGGGAGATCAAATCTCGACTTGACTTGGTGCAAATCTCCCCGGCAACTGCGCCAGAAATCCTTCTTGCTACCTCTTGAGCATGCGTTGGTTTTCCCTTGAAGAGGAAAGGGTGATGCAGCAAAGTAGCGTAAGTATTTCCATCAGTTTTTGAGAACCAAGGTATAAATCCAATACAAGACAACACGCAAGTCCCTCATACCTGCACAAACAATCAAGAACCTTGCAACCAACGCGATAAAGGGGTTGTCAATCCCTTCACGGCCACTTTCAAAAGTGAGATCTGATAAAGATAATAAGATAAATATTTTTGGTATTTTTGTTGTATAGAATGAAAAGTAAAGATTGCAAAATAAACGGCAACAAAAATTGGCAAGTTGATGGGAGAATAATATAATGGAGAATAGACCCAGGGGCCACAGGTTTCACTAGTGGCTTCTCTCAAGATAGCATAATCTACGATGGGCGAACAAATTACTGTCAAGCAATTGATAGAAAAGTGTATAGTTATGAGAATATCTAGGCATGATCATGTATATAGGCATCACATCTGTGACAAGTAGACTGAAACGATTCTACATCTACTACTATTACTCCACACATCGACCGCTATCCAGCATGCATCTAGAGTATTAAGTTCATAAGAACAGAGTAACGCATTAGGCAAGATGACATGATGTAGAGGGATAAACTCAAGCAATATGATATAAACCCCATATTTTTATCCTCAATGGCAACAATACAATATGTGCCTTGCTGCCCCTGTTGTCACTCGGAAAAGACGCCGCAAGATTGAACCCAAAGCTAAGCACTCCTCCCATTGAAAGAAAGATCAAGTTAGTAGGCCAAACCAAACTGATAATTTGAAGAGACTTGCAAAGATATTTAAATCATGCATAAAAGAATTCAGAGAAGAACCAAATATTGTTCATAGATAATCTTGATCATAAACCCACAATTCATCAGATCTCGACAAACACACCACAAAAAGAATTACATCGAATAGATCTTCAAGAGAATCGAGGAGAACTTTGTATTGAGATCCAAAGAGATAGAAGAAGCCATCTAGCTAATAACTATGGACCCGAAGTTCTACGGTAAACTACTCACACATCATCGGAGAGGGTATGGTGTTGATGTAGAAGCCCTCCGTGATCGATTCCCCCTCCGGCAGAGCGTCGGAAAAGGCCCCAAGATGGGATCTCACGGGTACAGAAGGTTGCGGTGGTTGAAATAGGGTTTCGTGGTGCTCCTGGATGTTTTCAGGGTATATGAGTATATATAGGCGAAAGAAGTAGGTCGGTGGAGCTGCGAGAGACCCACGAGGGTGGGGGCGCGCCCTCCTGCCTTGTGGCTTCCTCGCTGATTCCTTGACGTCCACTCCAAGTCTCCTGGATTGCGTTTGTTCCAAAAACGATCCTCGCGAAGGTTTTATTCTGTTTGGATTCCATTTGATATTCCTTTTCTGCGAAACACTGAAATAGGCAAAAAAAACAACAATTTGCACTAGGCCTTCGGTTAATAGGTTAGTCCCAAAAATAATATAAAAGTGCATAATAAAGCATGTTAAACATCCAAAACAGATAATATAATAGCATGGAACAATAAAAAATTATAGATACGTTGGAGACGTATCACCTGCTAAAGGCCCACAACACAGTTGGGCCATTTACAGTACGACCTGACTTTCGGCCTCTTAGTGGCCCATGCTCTTCATGGTCCCGTACGAGCCCGCTGTCTCTTTCGGCCTGCTAAAGGCCCACAGTATAGTTGGGCCATATGTAGCCCGACCTTAGTATCGGCCTATTAACGGCCCATGAAATCAAATGGGCCCACCTGTTGCCCGCTTCGATGTCGGCTTGTTAACGACCCAGGAGGTAAGAGGGCTGACCATTAACTTTCGGCCTGGTAACGGCCCATTAACTTAATGGACCCACTAAAGTTCATACATGTCTTTAGGCCCAATTAGATAATTCGAGCCCATTACGACGAGCAATTATGCACAGAACCAAAACCGATCAAGTAAACATACAACATACAGGAAAAAATGTTGCACATCCAGCATATATTGCAAGAAATTACATCCACTGGGCAATCAAAGATTGATGCCAGTGCAAAATAAATTAACAAAACCTAACGATCTAGAATGTCACAATCTACAACCTCAGTGCGGATGACACCCATAAGCATGAGGGCAAGTTCTTGCTGCTTTGCTACACTATCTCTGAAAACATTGATCAGTTGTTGTTGCGCACGAATGTGCACCTCTGATTCCTCCACCATTTCCATCATTGCTTTAGGCATTAATTGGTTCACAAACATACATTTTTCCATTGCATTCAAGACAAAGGAAACTAAACAGATTCAGACGGCGATTTTGGCAGGCTTGTATTATTGATAGTGGAGAGTGCCTCAACCACTACATCATAACATAAATTAGGAGGGGAACCGAATAGATTAATCAAGAGTTATTGCCATATTACCTGGCCTAGATTTATTAGAAAGAAACAATGGGGTTGCCTTGCTATTTTCAGAGTTTGTCTTCTTATCTTTAGCAGCCTGCACCAAATTAAGACACTAGCATTGCTACCATTGGCGAGGTCAGATAATAGGAAAGCAACATTGACACAACGAACGTTTGGGCAACCAGACCACACCAGCCTACACCAAATTAACACAATATGGCACAGCTATCATCAGCCAAGTAAGGTAATACGAAAGCAACATTGACACAATGAATGAATGGGCAACCAAAGCAGCACTACAATTCAGTAATGTGCATGATATGAGATAGTACACTCATGCAGCTCAGTATGCAAAACTACCAGGCAGTTTTCCTTACAAAAATCAACATTGTCACCTTTAACATTTTGCTACAACTAATTTTAGATCAGATAAAGGTTGGATTCCCGCTGATTAACAAAATACATACTGATGTAAAAATATAGTGATATACAATAGGTACTTACATCAGCATTGGAGCACAAAGAATTCCCACAAGATACTTTCCTCGAATATGATCCCAATGGAGGAAGTCTTCTATCATTTAACCTTATTTTCTAAAAGAGAGATGTGTAAGAAAAATGTAGTAAATATGATTAGAATGCTATAACATTTCATGATGCGGGGATACGCACACGCTTCTTAGAACGGAGTTGACATATTTTTGCTGGACTGGAACAGACTAGTTCTTTGGCCACTGGAATTTGCTTATTATCAGTGGGAGTTGGGTTTCTATGTGCTGGAGCAGTATCTAGGAAAACTGGAGTTGGTTTATTATCTCCTGGCATTTGGATCTTTTGCAAAGACCTGGTTTGTAACCCTTCAGATTCTAACACAGACGTCTTCCCCTTGCATGCCTTATATAGAAGAATGGTGCTTCAATTATAAAACATGCTATAGCAGAGATGGAATAGGTACTGAAGAATAGAAAGGCATGCCATGTTGACATGTATTCCCTCCATCCTGAAATAAATGGATGGGTCTAGGCGTATTTCAGTTCTAGATACATCCAGTTTTATCAATTTCTGCGACATGTAATCCAGAAGGAGGGAGTATGATGTAAGAGCTAGGGATACGACAGGACAACAGTGTACAAAAACACTACTTGAATGTAAAATTGTATGCTAGCAGAATACATACAGAAAAACACTAAGGCAACATATGCGTGTATGATTGGGAAACTAAGATGGCATTACAAGAAACCACTAGAACAACACTTCAATGTAAAAAAAGAACATGGTATGGTAGAAAGATGAAGTACATACTGATGAATAACAATCCATAAGATATTCAGAAGCATGATGTCCAATCTAAGCAGATGGCATTGCGATAGAGTAGAATGACAGTACTTGAATTTGAAAACATGTTATCATGAATGGAATAGGTACTGAAAAACAGGAAGGCATGCCATATTTACATGCATGATCAGTAGGCTAAGCACAAGGAATTGCAATAGAGTAGATGCACTCCAGGACATTATATGCATGTTGTACCCATATCACGAGCCAAGTTAGAGCAAGGACCTTGTGGGGTGAATAGGATTCATCATCTTTATGCAAGTCTTATGAAGAACTGCCTTTACATGTTCCATCATATTGGGTATCATTAACGTCAAGTTTGTTGGCCGTTACATTGCTCCGTGAGGTTCTTGTGGATAAATCAGTGTGTGCAATTATATCTGACATGCATGGAAGACAACTAGTAGTTAGATTTATGTAATGAGTGCCTGTAGGAGACGACATAAATAGTAGGACCGGGGGTAACTAGTAGCAACTAGTCTCAAAAACTAAAGGGAGAACATAGATGAAAGCTACAGAATATGTATCGTTTGTACTCGAGATTAACTAGATGGCACACAGAAATATTAAAGAACAACATAGGTAATACTAGAAGTGGTATAATACTATAATCACCAGCCTATGGGATAGCATTGGCTGATGGATGATAACTATGGAACAACGTTACCTAAAGAACAAGTCTCTTAGCTAAACTATGGAACAACATTAACTCCTGAACAAGACCTGTAAGAGGTCAACATGAATATACAGTGAAATGTGATAATCTATTTTCCATGCTTAGATGAACAAGAAAGCCATAAATGTTGCACACAAGGAAGATGAGGGTATGACCTATCTGGCCGCCATCCATAGGAGTGAGAATCATGTGCTGACTTGTCGATGGCCCTGCAGTTGTTTTGGTTGTCCATGTCGGGCACGCGCATTCGATGCAGGTAACTGTTGAGTGGGGACTATAGCTCCCTTCTGGTGTATGCTTCCCTTGTTGGTGCAGCTGCGGTGAGTCGGAAGACGGTGTGGCTGAAGATGCACAAAATGCATAATGTTAAGAACAACACATCTCTCTGATATGAAGAAATACCCTAAGAGATCAACCGCAAGGTATGAGAGTGGTCACACGTCTGTTGACTGAAGACTAAATTGGGGCCACATGATTTTATTTTATTTTGGTACTGTCCGATCTACGCCGGATGGCTTGATGGCCGTCATGTGCCTCCCGGCTGACACTGTTCGGAATCTTCCTCGAAGAGTCAGCAACCACCGGTAGAGCAGCCTGCCTCCGCCGTCCGTGGCCCTGACCAAAACCCTGCACCCCACCCCACCGCACTGCCGTGGTTGCGCCGCCCCCGGGCCAATCCACAAAGACTCGTCGTCATCTAGATCCGGCGGCGGTAGTACCTTCAACCCATGCAACTCTAAAATAGCCATCTAAGCACTGCTTCCACGGCGAACTTGTGCCCCCCGCACCCTTACATTAGACACCAGCCAACCTGCAGCCTAGGAGCTCCGCCGCCTCGAGGGGTGCTGCTTCCCATTGGGAATCGATTGGCCCAGAATAAAAATTCAGACAACTGATGCCTAAATAAAGTGATTTGAGATGAGGATGCGACCTATATGGTGGCCCAGTGAAGTAGGCAGTCTCCAGCTGCCGAGTTGGTGAGGCCGGCGCGGTTGCGGTGGCTACCGGCAGCAGGGAAGCAGAGATGTCACGACGGTCGACGGCTACGTGGAAGCAGCGCCGGGGCTCTAGACGGATCCAAAGAGCCGCTCTAGTGTCGTGAACAACAACGGGGGTGAATCGGCTCCGGTACGATTCACGTGGCAAATGGACATCGTCTCCGGCATTAGGGAGGTGGGCGGCTGTGAATTTGGTGCGGTGGGGGCGCCATGGAGGAGTGGCTGAGGTTTCATGGCAGGGAGAAGGGAGCTTCCAGGGAGACGGTGATTTGGTGCCCACGAGGTATGAATGGGGAATTGGGAGGGGGAACCATGTCTTACGGACGCATGTGTCTGAAATGTGGTGGAGAGTTACAGTTCTACCCCTGCCTTTAGGCTTCTCGACTTGGGTCTGTGTACTGAGGGTCGGGGATAGTAGAGTAACTTTGATTCTCCCAAATAGTTGGTGCTAGCGATTTCGGGCGAGGAGGGCGTGTTTTGAAATATAGTTGGCGCGAGCGATTTCGGGCGAGGAGGGCATGTTTTGAAATAGTGGGCGCAAGCTATTCTTGGCGAGGAGGGCATGTTTTGAAATAGTCGGCGTGAGCGATTTCGGGCGAGGAGAGGGTGTTATGTCGACCATGGTTTATGAATTATTCGGCACATGTCATTTCGGCCGAGAAGAAGGCGCGTTGGATGAAGTTACGAACCTACCCTCGATGTACAACGGGTAAATTGATGCGTGTCCCACATAGGCCGGTAATTTCGCGTCTCTCATTTATTTGCTCGTGCGAATTCCACCGAGAAGAGCTTGTTTAACGGTTGGTTCAAATTTTGGGAGAACGAGCATCCACGTCTACCTTACCAAGTCGATTTGAATCAAATTTTTAAACATTAGCTTGCCACTTCTTTTTTAGATGGAGAGATGATGCTCGGGAGTAATATGTTTTTACATGCTCGTTGCTAACGATTTACTATATGAAAAATAGTTGACCCACTCAAAAATGGGAATCAAATCCAAAATGAAATATCTCGGTTCAATCAAATAGCCCGTTCACCAGGTCAAAATAGTGAACTAAATTCAAAATTGAACACCTCAATCGAGTAGCATGTTGTACAGTATTATAGTACTCCATGAACATGTTGAAAGTCAAATTAATGAACTTGTTTGATATACGCATATCTCCATTCATGTGTGGATTGCACACAACATGTTCTTCAATTTAAATATTTGAATGCAAGTTTATATCGAAACATGGTTTATATCAGTCTTTGATGCATAAAATGCGACCTCCCTCTCTCCTGGCCTCCTGCTCTCTCTCTTGCCGACAATCTGCAATTCTGTCGCACGCATCCAACACACAAACCTTCTTGGTCCCTCTCCCTCTCTCTCCATCTCTCTCTCTCTCTCTTTGTGTGTGTGTGGGGGGGTCTTTATAGTTCGCATGCATATATACTCCATCTATAGGTCTCTCTCGCACACTATGTATGATTCTCTAGTCCAAGCTAAATATCTTGGGTGCACTCATCGTACGCACACACTCATTGCTCGTAACTCTCTCATGCACCACTCTGTCGTCTCGGAGCTCTTCCCTCTCTCTCTCAAACTTTCCATCTCCCTGGGTCACACATACACATGCATATCTCACTCACGCTCGATAGACCCATCTAAAACTCTTTCTCTCTCCCTCGTTCTCTATCCATGTCACACGCACACACACAATCTCATGCCTAGCCAAGTATGATGGTCTCTCACTCAATTGTAGGCACATGTAGTCCCCCCTATATGTATATGACTAGCTAATTCTTAGTCTCCATCACAAACATGTGCATGGTCTATCTCGATTTCTCTCAGGGCATCTTTCTATCACGCACGCACCTCGTCCCTCGATCTCCCACCCATATAGTCCCCTCACGATCTCGAGGGGATCTCTCTATCACAAACACACCCTCTCTCCCTCCCCATGTGTCCATGTTCTCCAAGCGTCCCTCTTGACATTTGTTCCTTGTTGGCCAGACCTCTATTGGACATGTGCTATAGGGGTGGCTCTCTCCGTTGCAAACAATCACGCACTAGCTATCTTCGTGTATCTCCTCACCTCGCTTTTCTATCTCGGAGATGCATGTGTAATATGTTTGCATAAGAAACAAACAAACACACACTCTCTCTAATTTATCGTTTGTTATCCCTTTCTCTTTCACACACATACTCTTTTTGCACACTCACTCATTCTCCTTCACACGCGCTTGATCTCTCTCGACTTAGGCACTCTCTTCGGTCCATAACATATAGATTTATTGAAAAGTCAAACATCGCAAAGTTTGACCATGTACATGGAGAAAAACATTTACATCTAGAACGGCAAACATATACCATTAGATTCATCATGAGATGTAGTCTCGTATGATGTATCTTTGGTATTGTAGATATAAATAACATTTGCGTAAACCTGGTCAAAGTTTCCAAAGTTCGACTTCTAAAAAATTTATATGCATTGCATTATCGAGCAGATGGAATATCTCTTTCCCCCTCTTAGCTATCTGACGCACCATGATACGTCTCCAACGTATCTATAAATTTTGATTGCTCCATGCTATATTATCTACTGTTTTGGACTATATTGGGCTTTATTTTCCACTTTTATATTATTTTTGGGACTAACCTATTAACCGAAGGCCCAGCCCAGAATTGCTGTTTTTTTGCCTATTTCAGTGTTTCGGATAAACAGAATATCAAACGGAGTCCAAACGGAATAAAATCTTAGGAAACGTGATTTTCTCACCGAACGTGATCCAGGAGACTTGGACCCTACTACAAGGGATCAAGGAGGTGGTCACAAGGGTGGGGGCGCCCCCCAGGGCACGCCCCCTACCTCGTGGGCCCCTCAGTGCTCCACCGACGTACTCCTTCCTCCTATATATACACACGTACCCCCAAACGATCAGAAAGGAGCCAAAACCCTAATTCCACCGCCGCAACTTTCTGTATCCACGAGATCCCATCTTGGGGCCTGTTCCGGAGCTCCGTCGCAAGAGGGCCGTCATCACGGAGGGCTTCTACATCATCCTAGCCCTCCGATGAAGTGTGAGTAGTTTACCTCAGACCTTCGGGTCCATAGTTAGTAGCTAGATGGCTTCTTCTCTCTCTTTGAATCCCAATACAAAGTTCTCCCCCTCTCTTGTGGAGATCTATTCGATGTAATCTTCTTTTTGCAGTGTGTTTGTTGAGACCGATGAATTGTGGGTTTATGATCAAGTCTATCTATGAATAATATTTGAATATTCCCTGAATTCTTTTATGCATGATTGGTTATCTTTGCAAGTCTCTTCGAATTATCCGTTTGGTTTGGCTAACTAGATTGGTAGTTCTTGCCATGGGAGAAGTGCTTAGCTTTGGGTTCGATCTTGCGGTGTCCTTACCCAGTGACAGAAGGGGCAGCAAGGAACGTATTGTATCGTTGCCATCGAGGATAACAAGATGGGGTTTATTTCATATTGCATGAATTTATCTCTCTACATCATGTCATCTTGCTTAAGGCGTTACTCTGTTTTTAACTTAATACTCTAGATGCATGCTGGATAGCGGTCGATGAGTGGAGTAATAGTAGTAGATGCAGAATCGTTTCGATCTACTTGTCACGGACGTGATGCCCATATACATGATCATACCTAGATATTCTCATAATTATGCACAATTCTATCAATTGCTCAACAGTAATTTGTTCACCCACCGTAGAATACTTATGCTCTTGAGAGAAGCCACTAGTGAAACCTATGGCCCCCGGGTCTATTATCATCATATCAATCTCCATTACTTTTATATTGCTTTTCTATTTACTTTGCCTTTACTTTTTTACTTTGCATCTTTATATCAAAAATACCAAAGATATTCTATCTATCAGATCTCACTCTTGTAAGTGATCGTGAAGGGCTTGACAACCCCTAATCACGTTGCTATCGCTTTGTGCAGGTACGAGGGACTTGAGCGTGGGCTCCTATTGGATTGATACCTTGGTTCTCAAAAACTGAGGGAAATACTTACGCTACTCTACTGCACCATCCCTTCCTCTTCGGGGAAAACCAACGCAAGCTCAAGACGTAGCAAGAAGGATTTCTGGCGCTGTTGTCGGGGAGTCTACGCAAAAAAGTCAACATACCAAGTACCCATCACAATCCCTACCTCTCGCATTACATTATTTACCATTTGCCTCTCGTTTTCCTCTCCCCCCAATTCACCCTTGCCGTTTTATTCGCCCTCTCTCTCTCCATCCTCCCTCTCTGTTTTCCTTTTTGTTTGCTCGTGTGCTAGTTTGTTTGCTTGTCGTCATAGCTAGTCTCATATCTTCTCCGTTGTCTCCTGAGAGTGAAGTTCTAAATCTTAAACAAAGGGAGGGAGAAAATCTAAAAGATGCTTGGCATAGAATTTGCAATGCTTAAAATAGATCTACCAGGAAACAATCTACCTTAGTTCTGCTTCGCAATTTTTATGTAGGTGTTAATCCTTGGTATAGATATATCCTTGATACCATTATTGGAGGGAACTTCTTGGGTAGCCATACTTTCGATTCTTATAATGCTATGATAGATTTATTTGGCTCACCACCTCTTTTGGTTAATGGAACCATGTTAACTTTGGAGCATGTTATGCAAAGACTTGAAATTATTGAAAATAAAGTTGCTACTATTGAATCAATTAAAAATCTAGATAAAAAGATCCACAATCAAATTATTGAAAAAGATTCACGTCCTTGACCTTGTCTTTCTTCTCCTCTGGGTCGGTAGTAGGGAGCTCGACGAGGGAAAGGCGCCCTTCCTCAGCTCTTGCGCACTTGGTTGCCATGTTGAACAACTCCAGAGTCTTGCATAGCTCCCCGTGGATGGCGAGCTCCTCCTTCATCTTGACGTCACGGACGCCATCGGAAAACGCTGAGATGATGGCCTCGTCCGTCACCTTGGGGATCTTGAGGCGAACGTTGTTGAAGCGCTGGATGTACTTCTACAGGGTCTCTCTCGGCTGTTGCCTGATGCGGCGCAGGTCACCCGCGGCTGGAGGGCAGTCACGACTGCCCTGGAAGTTGGCGATGAAGTGGTTGCGCATCTCACCCCAGGAGGAGATTGATCCCGCGGGCAGGTTCAGGAGCCACGAGCAAGCGCCATCCTTGAGAGCCATGGGAAACCAGTTCGCCATGACTTTTTCGTCGCCGTTGGCTACCTCGATGCTCAGCTCGTAGAGCTGCAGAAAGTCCACGGGGTCGGGGGTGCCGTCGTAGCACGGAGGCAGATACGTCTTGAACTTGCCTAGCCAAACGATGGTGTGCAGCTCGGGAGTGAAGGCTCAGCAGCCTGTTATGGCCACCGGGACCCTTTGTAGATGCGGAGCCTGCCGTTGATGTCCGCACCCGCCGCTGCAGGCGGCACACGGTCTTGTCGTGGTGGTGCCGAGAGTGCAAGAGCATTTTCTTGCGGTCGAGGGACCTCCCGACAGCTTCCTTCTTCGTGCGCGGGCACACGGCATGGCGGGTCACGCCGTGGGACCGTGCGTCTTGGGGCAAGGACACCGTATTGACACAAAGGAGGCGGTGGCTCTCCGTGAGCTGCGCATCTCGGCACGAGGGCGTAGTCTTGATGCGGAGGCGGTGGAGGCGCTCCATGAGCTACGTTGCCCACGGCTGGAGGTGGGCAAGGCAGCGACAGGGATGGTGCAGGAGAGACCCCAGTGGTGCTGACGAGCTCGGCGATCGGTCTAACCAGTCCTCGTAGAGGTCGTCAACCGGGCAGTAACGCAGGAGCTCGCGTGCCATGTGAAACGTGGCCTGCGCATCGTTGGGCGCGCAACAAGCGTGGGACGATGAGCCGGCCGGAGTCAGCGACGGGGTGGCGGTGCAGCCGTCCTACCGCACGGAGGGGTGCAGTGATGATGCTTGTTGCTCGTTTGTTGCCAGGCCGGTAGCGGTGTTGGCAATAGGTGATGGAGAACGACGAGGAGGCCCGCCGACAGGGGCTGTCTGAGTGACACGGGCGGCGAGGGAGACCCGGCGCTCGGCGCGGGCTCGACACGCGTCTGCCATGGATACGGTGGAGCGGTGGGACGTGGATCATTGGAAGGAAAGCTTCAGCGCATCCCTACCTAGCGCGCCAAATGTAGGATTTCGAGTTCCGGCAAAACCCTTGAGGTTCGAACTCTGGGGTGCGCACGAAGATCTCTCCTCCCCCTAGCTCACGCCCTCACCACGATCTCAAGGCTCAGCTCGTCGAACTCTCAGAACAAAGGACACAGGGTTTATACTGGTTCGGGCCACCGATGTGGTGTAATACCCTACAACAGTGTGGTGCGGTGCATTGCTGATACGTCTCCAATGTATCTATAATTTTTGATTGTTCCATGCTATTATATTATCTGTTTTGGATGTTTATGGGCTTTATTATACAGTTTTATATTATTTTTGGGACTAACCTATTAACCAGAGGCCCAGCCCAAATTACTGTTTTCTTTGCTATTTCAGTGTTTTGAAGAAAAGGAATATCAAATGAAGTCCAAACGGAATGAAACCTTCGGGAGAGTTATTTTTGGAACGGAAGCAATCCAGGAGACTTGGAGTATACGTCACGCAATCAACGAGGCGGCCACGAGGCAGGGGGACGCGCCCACCCCCCACCCCCACCCCCTGGGCGTGCCCTCCACCCTCGTGGGCCCCTCGTTGTTCCACCGACATACTTCTTCCTCCTATATATATCCATATACCCCCCAAACATCCAGGAGCAAAATAGATTGGGAGTTCCGCCGCTAGAAGCCTCTTTAGCCACCGAAAACCAATCTAGGCCCGTTCTGGCACCCTGCCGGAGGGGGGAATCCCTCTCCGATGGCCATCTTCATCATCCCGGTGCTCTCCATGACAAGGAGGGAGTAGTTCTCCCTCGGGGCTGAGGGTATGTACCAGTAGCTATGTGTTTGATCTCTCTCTCTCATGTTCTTGAGGTGATACGATCTTGATGTATCGCGAGCTTTGCTATTATAGTTGAATCTTATGATGTTTCTCCCCCTCTACTCTCTTGTGATGAATTGAGTTTTCCCTTTGAAGTTATCTTATCGGATTGAGTCTTTAAGGATTTGAGAACACTTGATGTATGTCTTGCATGTCCTTATCTGTGGTGACAATGGGATATCACATGATCCACTTGATGTATGTTTTGGTGATCAACTTGCGAGTTCCGTAACCTCGCGAACTTATGCATAGGGGTTGGCACACGTTTTCGTCTTGACTCTCCAGTAGAAACTTTTGGGGCACTCTTTGAAGTTCTTTGTGTTGGTTGAATAGATGAATATGAGATTGTGTGATGCATACCGTATAATCATACCCACAGATACTTGAGGTGACATTGGAGTATCTAGGTGACATTAGGGTTTTGGTTGATTTGTGTCTTAAGGTGTTATTCTACTATGAACTCTAGGATAGATTGAACGGAAAGAATAGCTTCGTGTTATTTTACTACGGACTCTTGAATAGATCGATCAGAAAGGATAACTTTGAGGTGGTTTCGTACCCTACAATAATCTCTTCGTTTGTTCTTCGCTATTAGTGACTTTGGAGTGACTCTTTGTTGCATGTTGAGGGATAGTTATATGATCCAATTATTTTATTATTGTTGAGAGAACTTGCACTAGTGAAAGTATGAACCCTAAGCCTTGTTTTAATGCATTGCAATACCGTTTACGCTCACTTTTACCACTTGCTACCTTGCTGTTTTTATATTTTCAGATTACAAAAACCTATATCTACCATCCATATTGCACTTGTGTCACCATCTCTTCGCCGAACTAGTGCACCTATACAATTTACCATTGTATTGGGTGTGTTGGGGACACAAGAGACTCTTTGTTATTTGGTTGCAGGGTTGTTTGAGAGAGACCATCTTCATCCTATGCCTCCCACGGATTGATAAGCCTTAGGTCATCCACTTGAGGGAAATTTGCTACTGTCCTACAAACCTCTGCACTTGGAGGCCCAACAATGTGTACAAGAAGAAGGTTGTGTAGTAGACATCAAGCTATTTTCTGGCGCCGTTGCCGGGGAGGTTATCGCTTGAAGGTATATCTTTAGATCTTGCAATCGAATCTTTTTGTTTCTTGTTTTAGCACTAGTTTAGTTTATAAAAGAAAACTACAAAAAATGGAATTGAGTTTGCCTCATACGCTTCATCTTTTGAATATTTTTTGTGAGAATGATGGAAAGAAAAATTGTGCTCAAATGCTAGAAGAAGAAGTCTATAAAATGTTTGGCACTAAATCTTTGAATAATGAGCATGATTGCAATGTTGTTAGTATGAACTCCTTGAATATCCATAGTACTAATGATGATTGCACTAGTCATGATGAAAATGTCTCTTATAAGCATGTCAACTTTTGTGGAATATATAGAGCCTGCAAGTACACACCAATTAGGGAAAATAGATTTTGCAAGAGGCATAAGTATTTGGAAACTAAATGGTTGCAAGAATGGCTAGATGTTTGTGCTGAAAATTTAAAATTTCTTCACCATACTTGTGAACTTTGCAATGAACATGGTCATTTAAATCTCAAATGCAAATTGTTTCATGATCGTATCGTGTCCAAAAATTGTGATGATTTGATTTCCCTTGCACATCATAATGAACTTAGTTTGCTTTTGGGTTATGAAGAAATGAAACGTATAACTAAGCATATTCCAGAATATAACCTTGAGAAATTCCTCGATATTGATCTAGAAGAAATTTTTATGAATTGTGTGGTGAATTGCATTGAAAATCCTTATATTGCCAATTACATAAAGAAAAAAACAGAGGATGAAGAGAATACTAATGAAAGGGAAGAGGCTTCCCAATATCCTCCTATTATTTCTTATGATGAATCAGGTAACGAGGAGGAGCCTTCTATTCAACCAATCTCATCAATAAGGAGCTCTGAAAAGAGGATTAAACCCACACATGATGTGAAAAAGAAAAAGAAAAGATGGAGAAGCAAAGGTAAAACTGTATACCTCCCAAATGATGTTGCTCCTATTACTCATTGTGATGATGATAATTGTTATACTATTGGTGCTATCCATACTATTAATGATGAGAGTTATTATGCTTATTATATGAAAAGGCCCAGGCTTGGGGGTGCTATGTTTGATGAGAATGACAAGTTTGAAAATATATTTGCTGCAATTAATGTTTGTCCCAAGCTTGGGGATGCTATGTTTAATGAAGATGATATTTGTAGTCTCCCAAGTTTTGATATGCAAATTTATCCTACTTATGATGATTATATTGATGAAAGTGGGTTTGGAAGAGTGTCAACTTTAGGAAGTAATGATCCCACTATTTTGAAGGATGTTGAATCTTATTATGACAATTATGAAAGTGGATTTGGAGAGGTCATGACTTTATTTAGTAATGATTCCACTATCTTGGAAGAGGTTTCAATTGATTATGATGAGAACAAAGTTGCTACTTATGATGATTATTGTGATGATACTTATGCTATAAAAAGTAGAGATGATTATATTTATAAAGCTTGTCATGATTATGATTACCCTTTTTCTGAACATTACTCCTTTAATGTGGAAACAATTTATAGTATTCGAGTTTCTTATGATACTCCCACTATTCCGATTGAGAAGAATCTTGCTTATGTGGAGAGTAGTAAATTTTCTATGCTTGTAGATCATGAAAAGAATGCTTTATGTGATACTTATATTGTTGAATTCATTCATGAATCTACTGAAAATTATTATGAGGGAGGAATATATGCTTGTAGGAATTGCAATAATATCAAGTTTCCTCTCTATGTGCTTAAAGTTTTGAAGTTATGCTTGTTTTGCCTTCCTATGCTAGTTGATTATTGTTCCCATAAGTTGTTTGCTCACAAAATCCCTATGCATAGGAAGTGGGTTAGACTTAAATGTGCTAGTCATATTGTTCATGATGCTCTCTTTATATTTCAATTCTTATCTTTTATGTGAGCATCATTGAAATCATCATGCCTAGCTAGGGGCGTTAAACGTTAGCGCTTGTTGGGAGGCAACCCAATTTTATTTTTGTTCCGTGCTTTTTGCTCCTGTTTAGCAATAAATAATCTATCTAGCCTCTGTTTATATGTGGTTTTATGCTTTTAATTAGTGTTTGTGCCAAGTAGAACCTTTGGGAAGACTTGGGTGAAGTCTTTACAATCTTGCTGTAAAAAAACAGAAACTTTAGCGCTCACGAGATTTGCTGCCATTTTTTATTGGAGAGTGATATTAAGTTGATTATTTTTGAAGAGGATTAATAGATAAATTCCTCAGGTCCACCAATTTATTTGAGAATTTTATGAGTTCCATAAGTATAAGTTTTATACAGATTACTACAGACTGTTCTATTTTTGACAGATTCTGCTTTCCATGTGTTGTTTGCTTATTTTGATGAATCTATGAGTAGTATCGGAGGGTATGAACCATAGAAAAGTTCTAATATAGTAGATATTACACCAATATGAATTTAGAATGAGTTCATTACAGTACCTAAGTGGTGATTTATTTTATTATACTAACTGAGCTTACGAGTTTTCTGTTAAGTTTTGTGTTGTGAAGTTTTGAAGTTTTGGGTAAATATTCGATGGACTATGGAATAAGGAGTGGCAAGAGCCTAAGCTTGGGGATGCCCAAGGCACCCCAAGGTAATATTCTAGGACAACCAAGAGCCTAAGCTTGGGGATGCCCCAGATGGCATCCCCTCTTTCATCTTCGTTCATCGATAACTTTATTTGGAGCTATATTTTTATTCGCCACATGATATGTGTTTTGCTTGGAGCGTCATTTCATTTTCTTTAGTATTGCTTTATGTTTGAATAAAATACCAAGATATGAAATTCTTAAATGTTAGAGAGTCTTCGCATAGTTGCATAATTATTCGACTACTCATTGGTCTTCACTTATATCTTTTGGAGTAGTTTGTCATTTTCTCTAGTGCTTCACTTATATCTTTTAGAGCACGGCGGTGGTTTTATTTTATAGAAATTAATTGATCTCTCATGCTTCACTTATATTATTTTGAGAGTCCTTTAGAACAACATGGCATTATAAAAACTTGCATATAAGTGCATTGAATACTATGAGAAGTTTGATACTTGATGATTGTTTTGAGATATGGAGATGGTGATATTAGAGTCATGCTAGTTGAGTAGTTGTGAATTTGAGAAATACTTGTGTTGAAGTTTGTGATTCCCGTAGCAAGCACGTTGGTGAACCGTTATGTGATGAAGTCAGAGCATGATTTATTTATTAATTGCCTTCCTTATGAGTGGCGGTCGGGGACGAGCGATGGTCTTTTCCTACCAATCTATCCCCCTAGGAGCATGCGTGTAGTACTTTGTTTCGAGAACTAATAGATTTTTGCAATAAGTATGTGAGTTCTTTATGACTAATGTTGAGTCCATGGATTATACGCACCCTCACCCTTCCACATTTGCTATCCTCTCTAGTACCACGCAATTTTCACCGGTACCATAAACCCACCATTTACCTTCCTCAAACCAGCCACCATACCTACCTATTATGGCATCTCCATAGCCATTCCAAGATATATTGCCATGCAACTTTCCACTGTTCCATTTATTATGACACGCTCCATCATTGTCATATTGTTTTGCATGATCATGTAGTTGACATTGTTTTGTGGCAAAGCCACCATTCATAATTCTTTCATACATGTCACTCTTGATTCATTGCACATTCCGGTACACCGCCGAAGGTGTTCACTTAGAGTCATATTTTGTTCTAAGTATTGAGTTGTAATTCTTGAGTTGTAAGTAAAAAGAAGTGTGATGATCATCATTATTAGAGCATTGTCCCAGTGAGTAAAGGATGATGGAGACTATGATTCCCCCACAAGTCGGGATGAGACTCTGGACGAAAAAAAAGAGGCCATAAAAAGGAGAAAAGGCCCAAATAAAAAAATATAAAAAATGAGTGAAAAAGAGACAAGGGGCAATGCTACTATCCTTTTACCACACTTGTGCTTCAAAGTAGCACCATGATCTTCATGATAGAGAGTCTCCTATGTTGTCACTTTCATATACTAGTGGGAATTTTACATTATAGAACTTGGCTTATATATTCCAATGATGGGCTTGCTCAAAATGCCCTAGGTCTTCATGAGCAAGCGAGTTGGATGCACACCCATTTAGTTTCTTTTTGAGCTTTCATACACTTATAGCTCTAGTGCATCTGTTGCATGGCAATCCCTACTCACTCACATTGATATCTATTGATCAGCATCTCCATAGGCCGTTGATACGCCTAGTTGATGTGAGACTATCTTCTTCTTTTTGTCTTCTCCATAACCACCATTCTATTCCACCATAGTGCTATGTCCATGGCTCATGCTCATATATTGCGTGAAGATTGAAAAGGTTTGAGAACATCAAAAGTATGAAACAATTGCTTGGCTTGTCATCGGGGTTGTGCATGATTTAAATATTTTGTGTGATGAAGATAGAGCATAGCCAGACTGTATGATTTTGTAGGGATAGCTTTCCTTGGCCATGTTATTTTGAGAAGACATGATTGCTTTGTTAGTATGCTTGAAGTATTATTATTTACATGTCAATATTAAACTTTTGTCTTGAATCTTTCGGATCTGAACATTCATGCCGCAATAAAGAGAATTACATGGATAAATATGTTAGGTAGCATTCCACATCAAAAATTCTGTTTTTATCATTTACCTACTCGAGGACGAGCAGGAATTAAGCTTGGGGATGCTGATACGTCTCCAACGTATCTATAATTTTGATTGTTCCATGCTATTATATTATCTATTTTGGATGTTTATGGGCTTTATTATACACTTTTATATTATTTTTGGGACTAACCTATTAACCGGAGGCCCAGCCCAAATTGTTGTTTTCTTGCCTATTTTAGTGTTTTGAAGAAAAGGAATATCAAACGGAGTCCAAACGGAATGAAACCTTCGGGACAGTTATTTTTGGAACGGAAGCAATCCAGGAGACTTGGAGTATATGTCATGCAATCAATGAGGTGGCCACGAGGCAGGGGGGCGCGCCCTCTGCCCTCGTGGGCCCCTCGTTGCTCCACCGACGTACTTCTTGCTCCTATATATATCCATATACCCCCAAACATCCAGGAGCAGAATAGATCGGGAGTTCCGCCGCCAGAAGCATCTGTAGCCACCGAAAACCAATCTAGACCCGTTCAGGCACCCTGCCGAAGGGGGGAATCCCTCTCCGGTGGCCATCTTCATCATCCCGGTGCTCTCCATGACAAGGAGGGAGTAGTTCTCCCTCGGGGCTGAGGGTATGTACCAGTAGCTATGTGTTTGATCTGTCTCTCTCTCTCTCTCTCGTGTTCTTGAGGTGATACAATCTTGATGTATCGTGACCTTTGCTATTATAGTTGGATCTTATGATGTTTCTCCCCCTCTACTCTCTTGTGATGAATTGTCTTTTCCCTTTGAAATTATCTTATCGGATTGAGTCTTTAAGTATTTGAGAACACTTGATGTATGTATTGCATGTGCTTATCTGTGGTGACAATGGTATATCACGTGATCCACTTGATGTATGTTTTGGTGATCAACTTGCGAGTTCCGTAACCTCGTGAACTTATGCATAGGAGTTGGCGCATGTTTTCGTCTTGACTCTCCGGTAGAAACTTTGGGGCACTCTTTGAAGTTCTTTGTGTTGGTTGAATAGATGAATCTGAGATTGTGTGATGCATATCGTATAATCATACCCATGGATACTTGAGGTGACATTGGAGTATCTAGGTGACATTAGGGTTTTGGTTGATTTGTGTCTTAAGGTGTTATTCTAGTATGAACTCTAGGATAGATTGAATGGAAAGAATAGCTTCGTGTTATTTTACTACGGACTCTTGAATGGATCGGTCAGAAAGGATAACTTTGAGGTGGTTTCGTACCCTACAATAATCTCTTCGTTTGTTCTTCGGTATTAGTGACTTTGGAGTAACTCTTTGTTGCATGTTGAGGGATAGTTATATGATCCAATTATGTTATTATTGTTGAGAGAACTTGCACTAGTGAAAGTATGAAACCTAGGCCTTGTTTTAACGCATTGCAATACCATTTATGCTCACTTTTACCACTTGCTACCTTGCTGTTTTTATATTTTCATATTACAAAAACCTATATCTACCATCCATATTGCACTTGTATCACCATCTCTTTGCCGAACTAGTGCACCTATACAATTTACCATTGTATCGGGTGTGTTGGGGACACAAGAGACTCTTTGTTATTTGGTTGCACGGTTGTTTGAGAGAGACCATCTTCATCCTACGCCTCCCACAGATTGATAAGCCTTAGGTCATCCACTTGAGGGAAATTTGCTACTATCCTACAAACCTCTGCACTTGGAGGCCCAACAACATGTACAAGAAGAAGATTGTGTAGTAGACATCAATTGCCTCTTGGGCTGAGGATGAACGAGTACAAGGGAAGAACAGCCTCCTGAGGAGAGGTGTTCTTGAGCTCGGTGAGCTTGTGTGGTTGAGGATGGAATGGATCCGATCCCAGATCCCTTCTAAGATGAGTTCTGTCCGATCCATCCCCCCTCCTACTATGGTGGCTAGCCCTATTTATAGAGTCCCTAGTCCTCTTCCCAAATGTAGGCGGGAAGGGATCCAACAACGGCCAAATTTGAAGGGAGACAACTAGTACAAGTTATCCTAACAAAAGGTGGTCTTCGCCTGCCAAAGGCTCTAGTAGTGATGCCGTCCTGGGCTCCATGGTGACCTCTGTCCTACCGTCCTGCTGGTCTTGGTCTTGTTGCACTGATATGGAAACCTTTGATTGATGCCTCGGGACACCTCGCATGTGCCTGCCTCTTTAGCACCAAAGAGGAAACGAGTACACTGCACGCTGGCGCCCACCTGGCCTTGGTCGTCATGGCTTGCGTCACAGGGACCTCATGAGGTGCCGCTTGCCTTGATCTCTTTGCCCCTTGCGAGATAGCTTGGTGAGGCCGCCCCCGAGGAGGTCTTGTGTCGTCTGCCTCGCGAGGCTTGGCCCCTCGCGAGGGTCTTGAGTGTTTGCTGATGAAGATGGGCCGTACAGGGCCGCTGTTAGCGCCACGCCGTGGGCCGCAGGCAGGAAAGTCTAGGGACCCCCGTTCCCAGGACGCCGACAAACATGAATTGGCATTTTCTTACGTAAATCTATGGTCAAAATTTTACACTAAATATGAGGTAGTACAAAAGTGGGCTATAACGGCCCTCCACTATGTAGGCCAAAACACACGCCAAATTCACTTGTGATTCATTTGGCAAGGATGCCCCTCCATTGCTCACCTGGTACCCCAATCTGGATCACCTACTTTGCTCTGGTACCAAATTAACTCACGCAATGAAAAACACTTTCATGGGAGAGGGAGAGGACTGAGGCAATAAAAACACTTATTTGGGAGAGTGAGAGGCTGGTGTAGTTGGTTTGATTCATTTGTTTATACATGTGGGTCTGTGTGCACAGTGGTGCCAATTCTCTAACATCACGAGAGCAGTGCCAAAATCTTTTGATTTGACATTGATGCGTATCATGTGGCATACTTTTGAGAAATATGGCATCGGCCATATAGTGGAAGGCAACAAATGCCCAAGCTCTTCACATGCTCCTAGGTAAATGAGAGGAAAGAGAAAGAAAGAGAGAGAGAGAGAGAGAGAGTCAAAAAATATCACTAGCCAGCCAACCCTATCGTATGAGCGAATGATATTGGTACCTCTTGATGACACGACAATCTTATATAGCCAGCTGCTCTAATATGTTCTCTTCTTTTGCAGATAAAAAAGACCCGAAAGTGAAAAATGTGTTGCACTATAACAATCTCATCGAACGCCTTGATCTCCATCTTACAGAAATTGATTTGATCGACTACCAAGGCAGCACATCTGAGATTAAATTGGCTAGGTTCTTTGTTCTGGAGGCAAGTGTGCTCAAGGTAATGAGGTTTGGCATTCTCTGGCGCAACAATGAATGGCGTGTTGATCATCGCAAGCGTCTAAGCCTAAATGACAAAGTCTCCGCAGAAGCCGAATTTGTTTTTGAAACATCAAGTGGCCAGAGACTCAAAAATTTGTTTGCCCATTAGTTGTCAGGGCGGTGGATTTTAGTTTGTACGATAATGCTGCATCCACCTAAAGTAACGGAAGTTCTTACGTAAACTTCCTAGTAGTTTCCTCTTCATAGATGCAACATTACTCCTAACATTTGTAATATCAGTTTGAAACTTGTAATATTGTCGTGTCCTATTCCCGCATTTTCAAAATCCTGCAAATCAAAGAGGTCCTGAGTTGGTGATGATGTTGTGCCTTCCATCTATCACCAATAGCCTTTGGATCTAGATCTGATGCATACAAACCAAACTTCTGCAGTTTTGCAAAAAGATGCCCGCGGTTGTTCCCTATTTATAAACAACTCCTTGTCTCTCACAATCAGCCTTATCTCCTCCCCACCACGTCTAGAAGGCCATGGAAAAATCTAGCGTGATGGCCGCTGCCGGCATCGTCCACCCCCAATCTTGGTGTTCCGTGCAATGCACGGGCATCTACGCATGGGAAATTATGTCAAACACAGCTAGTTGTAAGCAAGCTAGCTCTACAGCCATGTTGATAGTGACTGCAGATGTTGAGGCTGACTATGGTTTGCGAACACGGCGCCTACACTCAGGTGTCATCTCCGGCACGCGGTCTTGTCACTTCACTATGAGGAGCAGCACGTAATAATTTGACCAACGGGTAGTACGGTACTACTACATTGGTAGTACTACTACTAGTACTAGCACCACCGTCTGGATTTAGTAGTACTACCACGTCCATCTGGATTTAATATTTGACTAGAAATATTTAGTAATGCATGTCACAAAAAATGTACTACTCCCTTCGTAAATAAATACACGGTGTATTGTTTTATTCCTTCTGGTAGATGGCTCAAATCTGAAGTCTCATCAATCAGACTACTATTGTACTCACCGAGCGCTCAGCTTGGTAAGCTACCAACAAAAATAGCAATCAAAGGCTACTATTGTACTCCCTCCGTACCGGTGCATTAGTCACGTTACGAAAACCAAATAGTAATCCCAAAAATTTTAGGCGCGGTGCATTAACTACCCACCTCGTTCCCTACTTTTTGCCACGAAAAAAGAAATCACCCAATATAAGATGTGGGGTGCGTATGCATCCAATGACTTGAGACTACTCCCTCCGTCTAGGTGTATAAGTTATCTTAGAGCAAGTGAAAAAGAGGAGTGGGCTCTCATGCAAGAGCCTAGCTATATGCGGATTCCTAGGCCAATACAATAAATATGAAGAAAGAGATAGAGAAGATGAGAAAACGTAGTACTCTTATAGCCAGCCTTATAGCTAACCTTATTGTATGAGTGGCTACAAGTGATGGCTCTATACATGGCAACATCATATAGCCAGCAGCTGGCTATACTATTAACCATGCTCTTAGGTTGTGCACTGTGACCAAGACGAAGGGGAAAGCGAGAGAACTTAATGTCTTTTTGCTAATTAATAGCATTACATGCAATGAACTTATACTAGTGTCATGCATATGACACTAGTCTAAGTTACTACCTTCATAGTGCAAAGTAACATAGTAGTAGTGTCATAGATGGCTTCATTTATTAGCTTGTAGACTCATCTTTTCTTGGAAAATGCTATGTTACAGTAACATATTATGTTACTCTAAACACATCTCTCCTCATTAAATACATGCCACATAAGCAAACTTGTCTTGGACTGCGATATGTTACTTGCTAAGTTACTCCCACTATGACTAGCCTTAGCACAACATTTTTGGTTACATGCATTAACATTTTATTAGTTAAATCAAAGGTCAAAACTTGGCGCAAAATGCAAAAGGGACCAATAAACCAGTAAACATCAAAGTTCTCTTGTTTGGCCCCAACTAGAGGTCCGCTGAGATGACTATACTGCACTAGCACGGAGGGGGCGTAGCTTCATTGACTTACTGCACCTACCTTTTGGTGTATGACACATGGGCCCAACAGGTGGCTGGCCCACCTGTCATACAGGCAAAGGCAGGTGCAGTTAAGGCATCAGAGCTCAGTCCCACACGGACGCAGCTTCATTGACTTACTGCACCTGCCTTTGGTGTATGATAGGTGGGCCCAACTGGTGGTTGGCTCACCTGTCATACAGCCAAAGGCAGGTGTAGTAGAGGGTCAAGGAGTACATGGCCAACACACACGTCGCAAGATTAGTTTACTAGAAGCTAGACCCATGGAGGCGATGAGCGCGAGCATCAGCCGGCTGTGCCAGATGGTCCACGACGCGGGCCTGCGGGCCGACACCGACGAACGTCTCCAGGTCGTGCTTGAGGCCGCCAGGGCAAGAGGACGCTTGGACGACAACTTCGTCTCCTTGTTCGACGAGGTCCTTGTCGGCTTCCTTGACAAGTTCACCGTCGTCAAGAAGCTTGTTGGCTCTATGTGATGTGCCAACTTCATATAACCGGATGTTGGCTATACTACTATGGCACTAACACTCCAAGAAGTGAGTCGAAAACCATTCATAAATTGAGTTTATGACATGTATATGCAAATGTACCATTCATTACATACAACAAGTCATCAACACACAACGACAACGAGGATACATGTAGGATTATAGATTAGTTCCAACAAAACATTCTAGTAAATACTAAATTTTTCATCACACAACAAATAACAAGCAATGAAATGAACTTCAGCTCAACCAATCCTCGGTGATGGGAACGCTTGCTTTGAACCAAAAGAGTTTCTCTAGGAAGGCCCAACTACTGTCAATCTCGAGACTGCAGGACTGATCATCCAGGCTAAAGCATCCTATTTCATGACCCATATTGTGATAGCCATGGTAGGGAAGCATATGTCTGAGGTATAGATACAGTTGCTTCTCATAAATGATAGTAACGTTGTGTCAACAACAGCTGGATCGCCTTTCACCATCATTGGATAGTTTTGTCCAAGGAAGAGTGAGTTTCCTCCAAGAGTATCAATACTAAGCCAGGGAGAAGGTGTTGGCGCTAGCACAGTAGTATCCATCCCGAATACCCTGCAACGGATGTTGGAATAGGTCTGGAGAGTGCGACCATGGGAGACAACACCTGCTTCCTTAGTAACATCAGCAGTGCCCTGTATACAAGCAAGAAGAGGTGATCCATCAGAATAAGTTGCCAGGCGCCACTGAGTATATGGGTCCTCATGCTCGTGATCATCATCATCGTCATCTCCCCCTTGGTTACAATTTTTTCAGTAATAGGTGGTGGAATGCTCACAGGACCTTGGAAACACAAGAAGGTTAATTAGTAAAGGGAAACTAGCTAACCCATAGGCATGTGGGTGAAATAATTATAATTACGGTGGAAGACAAACATACTGAAAGCACCAG
Organism: Triticum aestivum; assembly: GCF_018294505.1. Taxonomy (NCBI): domain Eukaryota; kingdom Viridiplantae; phylum Streptophyta; class Magnoliopsida; order Poales; family Poaceae; genus Triticum; species Triticum aestivum. The sequence continues at coordinate 377,585,072 of NC_057809.1, read as the reverse complement.
GATTCCATGCAAAAACAACGTGGTGGCAACAAACACAAGACCCTCGTATTGAATTTCATCACAGTACACATCCATGTATAGATACTGATTTTTGAGAAATATCCATCATGTCGAAGTATGAAGGACGGCAACAAGCTTGTCGAAGATAGCGACAACACAAGCATTCCTATAACCCCAAGAGCGGTCGGGAACTCGAAAAATTCCTATCTTTTGTAGACGACAGTCACCATGATCGTAGTTGAACGTACGTAGAATACCGGTGTGCTCAACCTCTGGGCAGTCTGAGATTTTTGGAAGTGGAACCCGGTGACGAGTGTACACATTCACAAGTTCCTACTCGCAGGTGTACCCAACAGAAACAACCCAATCTCCACTTGTGCCTGCTGATACGTCTCCAACATATCTATAATGTTTGATTGTTCCATGATGTTATATTATCAATCTCGGATGTTTTATAATCATTTTATAGTCATTTTATATCATTCTTTGGTACTAACCTATTGACATAGGGCCAAGTGCCAATTGTTGTTTTTTCTGTGTTTTTTACATCGCAGAAAATCAATATCAAACAGAGTCCAAATGCCACGAAACTTTATGGAGAATTTTTATGCGCCAGAAGGAACACAACGGGCCCTGTCTGTGTCTGGGGAGTGCCCCGAGGGAGGCACAACCCATCAGGGCGCGCCAGGAGGCCCAGGCACGCCCTGGTGGGTTGTGCCCACCTCGGGTGCCCCCGGACCACCTCTTTGCTCTATAAATAACCGAATATTCCCAAAGCCCTAGGGGAATATTGATCCAGCCGCCGCAGAGTCCAGAACCACCAGATCCAATCTAGACACCATCTCAGATGGGGTTCACCACCTCCATTGGTGCCTCTCTGATGATGCGTGAGTAGTTCTTTATAGACCTTCGGGTCCGTAGTTAGTAGCTAGATGGCTTCATCTCTCTCTCTCTCTTGATTCTCAATACAATGGTCTCTTGGAGATCCATATGATGTAACTCTTTTTGCGGTGTGTTTGTTGGGATCGATGAAATTTGACTTTATGGTCAGATCTATGTTTTTATATCCATGAAAGTATTTGAGTTTCTTTGATCTCTTTTATGCATGATCTCTTATAGCCTCGTATTTCTTCTTCGATATTTGGGTTTTGTTTGGCCAACTTGATCTACTTATCTTGCAATGGGAAGAGGTGCTTTATAGTGTGTTCGATCTTATGATGCTTGATCCTAGTGGCAACCGACACGTATGTATCGTTGCTACTAAGGATAAAACGATGGGGTCCATCTCTACATAGATAGATCTTTTCTACATCATGTCATCGTTCTTATTCCATTACTCCATTTCTCCATGAACTTAATACACTAGATGCATGCTGGATAGCGTTCGATGTGTGGAGTAATAGTAGTAGATGCAGGCAGGAGTCAGTCTACTAATCTTGGACGTGATGCCTATGTAATGATCATTGCCCGGATATCGTCATGAGCATTTTAAGTTCTATCAATTGCACAACAGTAATTTGTTCACCCGCCGCGTTGCTATTTTTTCTCGAGAGAAGCCACTAGTGAAACCTACGCCCCCTGAGTCTCTTTCTCATATTATTTGCCTTTGCGATCTACTTTTATTTGCATTTATTTTCAGATCTATTAATCTAAAAATACAAAAGTACTTTGTTGCACTTTATTTTATTTGCGATCTATTTATCCAATCTATTACAACCTTTTTCCCGTCACGCACCAATTTTCGGCACCGTTACCCGAAAGGGATTGACAACCCCTTTAACACGTCGGGTTGCGAGGATTTGTTATCTGTGTGGAGGGGCTTTTACATTGTGTTTCTTGGTTCTCCTACTGGTTCGATACCCTTGGTTTCATATCTGAGGGAAATACCTACCGCCACTATGCTGCATCATCCCTTCCTCTTTGGGGAAATACCGACGTAACTTCAAGCGACATCAAAAGGAATTTATGGCATCGTTGCCGGGGAGGATCTTCAACATATACCAGGTTCCTAATCACAAATCTCATCTCCTTGCAATTTACATTATTCTGCATTTTCCTCTCGTTTCCTCTCCCCCACTTCAAAAAAAATTGCCATTTTATTCGGCTCTCTTTTTCGTTCGCCATTTTATTGTCAGATCTATCATTTGCTTGCCATCATGAGTAATTTTGGTATGTCACCAACAGATGATGGCCTAACTCCTAAAATTGGATGTACGGGCAATCTGGATGCTAAAACTTTTATCTTGGGGCAAGGGAACGTTATGGGAAAAGAACGTATCCAAGAATTTTTCAATTGTGTTGGGAAGCTAAGTCCTCCTATACTTAAAATTACTAGATCTTATGCGGATGCTATTTCAGCACTAGTTCTGAAACTTGAAAGTAAATTTATTCATACCCATCCTACTTTGCGAAGGTTGTTTTTTGATCTCCCAGTTATAAAGAATCCTAGGGCTAAAAAGTTAGCCACTCTCATCCTTATGAATGAGTTTGACTACATAATACGGGAAGCTAGGGAAATCTTTGATTTTTATGGTATGAATCATGAAAAACCTATGATAGATGAAATTCTTTACAATAGTGACTATGCTTTAAGAAATTTTCTTGGGGATAATAAAATCTTTTATGAGAATCTTAAAAAGGAAGTCCGCGTTCTAGATATAATCCAACAGGTTTTCAATAATGTTAATCAACATTACTCTTGGATTGTTGCAGGAAATCAAAAAGGGTATGATGAACATAAACTTAGGAATGCTAAGGTTTCTATGGATAATATGTTTTATGTTGTGTTTACAAAACCCCATGATGAAAGCACCTCTAAGAAAGTTAAGAAGAAGGATGAAAAAACATAGACCCTTGCTTTATGCCTAGCTAAGGGCGTAAAACTATAGCGCTTGTTGGGAGGCAACCCAATGAATAAAATTTATTTTTGTTTTTTGTTTCCTGTGTTTGAGTGTTAGCACAATTATGCTACTATTATTATTATGTTTTTTATGTTTTAATTAGTGTTTGTGCCAAGTAAAGCCTTTAGGATCTTTTTGGGTGATAGTTGTTTGATCTTGCTGAAAAACCAGAAACTTTTATGCTCATGAAAATAATTATCATTTTTTATCAGAGAGCGATAAAATACCCATTCCACTTGCAGTAGATCAATATACAAATTTCTCAGGTCGTCGTAAATTTTCAGAATTTTTGGAGTTATAGAAGTATTAGAAATAGTCAGATTGCTACAAGCTGTTCTGTTTTCACAGATTCTATTTTCACAGATTCTGTTTTCTTTGTGTTGTGTTCTTATTTTGATGGCTCTATGGTTTTCTTTGATGAGTTTTTGCCATAGAAAAGTTGGAATACAGTAGATATAATACAAGAACAAAATATGAATTGGTTTGATACAACACTTATAGTAGTGATTTATTATTCTTATACTAACTGATCTCACGAAGGTTTTGTTGAGTTTTGTGTGATTGAAGTTTTGAAGTTTTGGGTTATCTTACAATGGATGAAGGAATAAGTAGTAGAAGAGCCTAAGCTTGGGGATGCCCCGGCATCCCAAGCGATTATCCAAAAATGAGCAACCAACTAAGCTTGGGGATGCCCCTGAGTGGCATCCCCTCTTTCTTCTAACGACCATCGGTATTTTTATTCGTCACATACTATGTGTTTTGCTTGGAGCGTCTTGTATGATATGAGTATTTGCTTGTTTTATTTTTTATTTTAAGTCTTGATCCCTTTCTGTACACACCTATTTGAGAGAGCCAAAATTATGTCATGACTTGTTAGAATTGCTCTCTATGCTTCACTTAAATTTTTTATGAGCGATGGACTTGCTCTAGTGCTTCACTTATATCTTTTTGAGCACGGTGTGCTTTAGTATTTTTGAAGAAATTATCTATTGCTTCACTTAAATTAATTTGAGAGAAAGAAATATTATGCTCATGATCTTCACTTATATTTGTTTGAGCTTGTCAAAAGAAACACATGAAAATTAGTCCCAAAGTGATAGATATCCAAGAAGGATATAATAAAAAAATTCATGAAGATCATTGAACAAAATAAACTTGATTCTTAGTAATAGTTTTGTGATATGATGATGTGATATGTGAGTCATATTGATGAGTAATTATGCTTAAGTAAGAATATTGGTGTGAAGGTTTGTGATTCCCTATGCAAGCACGAAAGTCAATAGTTATGCAATGAAATTATATCCTACTTATGGTGCATTATTTGGTGTTAGTTATGCTTAATGCTCGCTTATGAGATTATTCGTTTCTTGGTTGGTCGCTTCTCAATCTCTTGCTTGCCTTCATTTTGCATTAAGTATGATCACTACTTGTGCATCCAAAAACCTTTAACCTAGTTTTGCCACATGAGTCCACTATATCTACCTATATGCGGTATTCTTTTGCCGTTCTAAGCAAATTTGCATGTGCCATTTCTAATTTTCAAAAATAAAATTCTCTTTTGTGTGTTTGTTTCGCTCGTAGAGCGGTGAGGGGTGGCTAATATTTTCCATGCTAGATGTGTTATTCTCAAGATGAGCGTTTATTCACTTGTCATTGCACGAGAGTAAGGCAAAGGTATTAGGGATGCCCAGTCCCGAAATGCAAAAATGAATTTACTTTTTGTTGTCAAATAATAAATTCCTTGGAAAGTGTTGGTATGGAGGGCACCCCTGGATACGGTTAGCCATGGAAAGTTAAAGTATGGTGGAAAAAGGAATAAACTTTATTTTCTGTTTGGAAACCGCCTATGATATATCTAAGCATGGAAAGTATTGGGAACTCTAAGTCGTTTTCTTTGGTGGGATGCATACACCTCCAAAAATGTTTTTATCTCTAAGTTTTTCGCTTTGAGCTCTGGCACCTCTACGAATCCCGACTTCCCTCTACGAAGGGCCTATCTTTTACTTTATGCAATTTTTATTTTGAATTTGAGTCTCCATCTTCTCTTACAAAAGGACCAACCAGGAGGCAATATGATTGTACTTGAGTATTGGACATAGCTAATATGCGAGTGTGTTTCATAAATGGATCAATGGTTGAGCATGATGGGCTAGGGATAGCTTATTTTAGTGGTGATATTTTGAAAGACATGGTTGCTTGTTGATATGCTTGAGTATTTAAATTATCATGTCAAAACTAGACTATTGCTTTGAACAATATAAAAGTCCAAATGTACATGCTATGAGGAAAGAAATATGATATGACATGTTAGGCAGCATTCCACATCAAAAATTCTGTTTTTATCACTTCCCTACTCGAGGACGAGTAGGAGTTAAACTTGGGGATGCTGATACGTCTCCAACATATCTATAATTTTTTATTGTTCCATGCTATTATATTATCAATCTTGGATGTTTTATAATCATTTTAGTCATTTTATATCATTTTTTGGTACTAACCTATTGACATAGTGCCAAGTGCTAGTTGTTGTTTCTTCCATGTTTTTTACATCGCAGAAAATCAACATCAAACGGAGTCCAAATGGCACGAAACTTTACGGAGAATTTTTATGGGCTAAAAGGAACACAACAGGCCTTGGCTACGCCTAGGGGGTGCCCCGAGGGAGGCACAACCCACCAGGGCGCGCCAAGAGGACCAAGCGCGCCCTGGTGGGTTGTGCCCACCTGGGGTGCCCCCCGGATGGCCTCTTTGCTCTATAAATACCCCAATATTCCCAAAACCCTAGGGGCGTCGACTAAATATTGATCCAGTCTAGACACCATCTCGAATGGGGTTCACCACCTCCATTGGTGCCTCTCCGATGATGTGTGAGTAGTTCTTTGTAGACCTTCGGGTCCGTAGTTAGTAGCTAGATGGCTTCATCTCTCTCTCTCTTGATTCTCAATACAATGGTCTCTTGGAGATCCATATGATGTAACTCTTTTTGCGTTGTGTTTGTTGGGATCGATGAACTTTGAGTTTATGATCAGATCTATGTTTTTATATCCATGAAAGTATTTGAGTTTCTTTGATCTCTTTTATGCATGATGTCTTATAGCCTCGTATTTCTTCTTCAATATTTGGGTTTTGTTTGGCCAACTTGATCTACTTATCTTGCAATGGGAAGAGGTGCTTTGTAGTGTGTTCGATCTTACGATGCTTGATCCTAGTGACAGAAAGGGAACCGACACGTATGTATCGTTGCTACTAAGGATAAAACGATGGGGTCCATCTCTACATAGATAGATCTTTTCTACATCATGTCATCGTTCTTATTGCATTACTCCGTTTCTCCATGAACTTAATACACTAGATGCATGCTGGATAGCGTTTGATGTGTGGAGTAATAGTAGTAGATGCAGGCATGAGTCAGTCTACTAATCTTGGATGTGATGCCTATGTAATGATCATTGCCCGGATATCGTCATGGGTATTTTAAGTTCTATCAATTGCACAACAGTAATTTGTTCACCCGCCGCGTTGCTATTTTTTCTCGAGAGAAGCCACTAGTGAAACCTACGCCCCCTGAGTCTCTTTCTCATATTATTTGCCTTTGTGATCTACTTGTATTTGCATTTATTTTCAGATCTATTAATCTAAAAATACAAAAATACTTTGTTGCACTTCATTTTATTTGCGATCTACTTATCCAATCTATTACAACATTTTTCCCGTCACGCACCAATTTCTGGCACCGTTACCTGAAAGGGATTGACAACCCCTTTAACACGTCGGGTTGTGAGGATTTGTTATCTGTGTGCAGGGGCTATTTACGTTGTGTTGCTTGGTTCTCCTACTGGTTCAATAACCTTGGTTTCGTATCTGAGGGAAATACCTACCACCGTTGTGCTGCATCATCCCTTCCTCTTTGGGGAAATACTGACGTAGCTTCAAGCGACATCACCTGCCCAAGCCTTACCCTCAAGCGAAGGCATCTTAACATCATACGTATCATTATCAAGTGGCATCAACTTGCACAAGGCGAGGCTTGCGTCGTCCACACGCTAGTGACCAGGGTCACGCTGAAGAAGATAGGGGAGATCAAACCATTCCTAGACCCTTTGGTTCTTCGTAATGAAGATATCAGTTAAGTCGACAATGTTCTTGAACGAACCTGCCATGCTAGCCCAGGTGATGACATCGCACCGATCAATAAGTTCTACCACCATGTCATCTTTCAGATCTAGGCCAGAATAATGGGGTCGTTTCCAGCCTGTTCCCTCCATGGAGAAGACGATCGAACAATGGCAGAAGGAAGGGTGAAGGCAAATGGAGGAGGGAGGAAGAGCATGCGACAGTAGTTCCAAAATCGAGAGGGAAAGGCGAAGAGGCGGTGGACAGTTTCCACGGTACACAAAGAGGCGCCCCGGCCTACATAGACGTCCGTTCGGAAATTGTACAAAAGGACTCGCCGTCGTCTAACTGACATGTTGGAACGGGGCCACATGTCAGCGAAGAGGCTAGTGGGGAGCGGACGGTTGCCACAGAAGTCACACACTGACGACAAGGCCGTCTTGTCAGACCTAGCACCAGCGCGAGATGGCTTCCGTCCCCCACACGAGCGAAGCCACTTCAGACCCCCACATGGTTGGTCCGCCACGCCGCTAGGCCAGCTCCAACATGTGCAGCTCAGATGTGTGCTCGCTCAGCCCCCTTTCCCTTGACGCCCCCGAGCTACCCAACCATGGCTACCTGTTTTGCGCACCCGACGGCCGGATTTGGAGCGGATCCGGTCGGGCTTGAGGTCGCCTGGCTGTGGGAGGCCGCGTCGCGCCATGGACTGGTCGGTCACTGGACCGGAAGGCCCCGGCAAGGCCGCATGCAGGTACTGACTCCTCCTCTAGCCACTCGGATCTACACCGTCGGTGGTCCGCCGACAGATACATGAATGGCGGTCGGCTGGGCTCGGTGCTGGCCCAAAAGCTCATCGGTGCACCATTGCCACTCATTACATGCGACAACTGCCAGAGAAGGTCTTGCGCCGCGTGTCTACAACGCCGGAACATCCCGGATGGGTGTTCATCAAGTGCTCAACCGATGGGTTATGTGTCAAGATGGCAACGGGGATGAAACCCATCGGGTTTTGCCTTCCCAAACCCATCCCCACGAGAAAATCGTAAACCCATCCCCGTCCCCGTCACCGTGCGCGGGGCTAGTTTTTCACCTGTCCCCTAAACCCATCGGATTTTCTAAACCCACGGGGAACCCACGGGGAAATCGACATATATAAGGAAACATAGAACCAACAAAGAATAATATTTTGACAACAAAACGATACCACATTTCAGCAACATAGATAATCAGATTTCAGCAACAAGCAAGAGCATATTTCAACAAGATGTCCAATTACACAAGTTCTAAAATATAAGTCTTGGTTCACAAATCACAAGCACAAATGAGACGAAATAGTCCAATACATAAATTCTAAAATAGAATTCATATTTCACAAATCACTTTAAAGTAGGAATCATCATAGCATCTGTCACATCTCCAAGCCTCCAAAAGACTATCTTCAAAGTTACCAAAGCCAAATCAAAGTGCCAAGTCCTAGAGAAGATCAAAATACGCTCAATCTTGGTAAAAAACACATGTATTTTGCCGGGTCTACCGGGTTTCAGGTTCGGGGACTACCAAAACGGGTGCAAACCCATGAAACGTGTCAGGTTGTATAATGTGCCCAACAAGAGCCCCGCGGGGATGAGAAGACGCCCATCCCCATCACCTAATAGGGGAAAACCCCATGGGGACGCGGGTTTCGGGGCCCCGTTGCCATCTTGAGTTATGTGCTACTTTAGCTTCGGTTGTGCTCTCGGATTAGACTAGTTGTGCTAACTTAAAATTTTCTTGTGTAGAATGGATGCAAGTTTTGGTATTGGGAAGAAGAGTACATCGATATATTGATAGAGCACAATTTAGTAGATGTTCTAGCACTTTTAGCTAGCATAGAGGGTAGAGATGAGACTAGTGCACTTGTAGGCTGGACATGAGACAAGATGCAAGGAAGCGACGTCTACTTCTTTACACTCGAAGAAGAAAGAAGGACGCAAGATCGAGCCTCCGTAGATCAATAATGAATGCATCGAGAAGGCACTAATACAACTTACAGGAGCAGTTGTGGAAGTTGGATGTCTTCTAAAATGTTTTCTTATGGTTCTTGTTTTCTTTGGTCTTGCTTTTCTAGTCAAAATTTGGTGATGTGTTTCCATGTACCAAAAATCAATGATGAAAAAAAGATATGTGTTTGCAAAGAAAAATGTATGCGGCCGGGAAGCGTCCGCGCATTGGGCACACGACCACTGCATCCGAGAAATGGCCCGGACACGACCCCATTGCCCTGTCCAAACGGACAGAATCCGGGCAAAACGGACGTCTGTTTGGGGTCGCGCATTGGAGTTGGCTTTACAAGTGGGACCACAGTTGAGGAAACCGACTATCGACAAACTCCCACGTCACCCGCCGCGCAATGGCTGAGTTAGAGAAACGAGGAGGTTGAAGAGATAGATGTAGCATGGACTCCAAGAAATATGGTATCAGATGGAAGTCGTGCTAGTGGCGTGTGCCATACTCCTAGACGTGAATGCTTGTTCTAGCCCATGCCACCCTACTATATATCAAGGATTCGAGGTGCTGGTTACGTACAGCGAACACAATAATACATGGCCCACCTCACACTATGGCCAAATTTCCTGGAGTCTGTGCTAGGTTAAGAAGTGTTCTTTGTGAGGGTGGGTGGTTGGTCTCAAGTTTAAAACTTGTTGTATTACGTATACATAGACGTAGAGATTGTGCAGCAGTTTTGAAAGTTTGAACCCAAACATCAGAATGCAATTTCTACTGGACTCATCCGAGGACCTAGGATGATGGGATTCGCAACTACAGCGAAAACACCCGCCCGACGCGCGAAGCATGTGAAGCAAGTACAAATAGTAGTACTATTGTTGATTGGACTCATCTGATAACCTGTTGCAATGCACGTACAATTATGTATTCGGAAAATACATTTTTGCCTCGTCGCAGCACCCACTCAGAGAAGCGACTCGAAAGCCATTCATAAATTTATTAAGTTTATCACATGCATATCATTTAGCATTACATACAACAGGTCATCAACCCACAACGACAATGAGGATACATTATAAATACTAAAGTTTTCATCACACAACAAATAACAAGCAATGAAATGAACTTCAGCTCAACCACTCGTCGGCATTGGAAACGCATGCTTTGAACCAAAAGTGATTCTCTGGGAAGGGCCAGCTACTGTCAATCTTGAGACCAACGCAGGACTGATCATCCAGGCTGAAGCGGCCTATGTCAGGACGCATATTGTGATAACCATGGTAGGGAACCATAGCAATGTCCTAGGTATAGATACAGTTGCTTCTCATAAATGGTAGTAACGTTGTGTCAACAGCAGCTGGATCTCCTTTCTCCATCATTGGATAGTTTTGTCCAAGGAAGAGCGAGTTTCCTCCAAGAGTATCAATACTACACCAGGGAGAAGGTGTTGGCGCTAGCACAGTAGTATCCATCCCGAATACCATGCAACAGATGTTTGAATAGGTCCAGAGAGTGTGACCATGGGAGACAACACCTGCTTCCTTAGTGACATCAGCAGTGCCCTGTATACTGACAAGAAGAGGTGATCCATCGGAATAAGTTGCCAGGCGCCACTGAGTATAAGGGTCCTCATGCTCGTGATCATCATCATCGTCATCTCCCCCTTGATTATAAATTTTTTCAAGTATAGGTGGTGGAATGTTCACAGGACCTTGGAAACACAAGAAGGTTAATTATTAAAGGAAAACTAGCTAACCCGCATGCATGTGGATGAAACAATTATAATTACGTTGGAAGACAAACGTACCGAAAGCATCAAGATTCCATGCAAAAACAGTGCCACGAGTGGTGGCAGCAAACACAAGACCCTCGTATTGAATTGCATCACAGTACTCATCCGTGTACAGAAATTGATTTTTGAGTAATATCCATTGAGGCGTGGAAGGATGACAAAAAGCTTGTCGAAGATAGCAACAACTTCATAGTTTGTGTAATCCCAAGAGCGGTCGGGAACTCAACAAATTGCTATCTTTCGTAGACGAGAGTCACCATGATCATAGTTGAACATAGAATACCGGTGTGCTCAACCTCTAGGCAGTCTGAGATTTTTTGGGAGTGGAACCTGGTAACGAGTTTACACATTCACAAGTTCCCACTCACAGTTGTACCCAAAATAAACTACCCAATCTCCATTTGCGCCTACCCAAGCCTTACCCTCAAGCGATGGCATCTTAACTTGTCGGAGTAATGGGCCGCGGGTAGGCTAACCCGACACCCATAACCTTTCAAGACATCGGGCTGACCACGCCCCTCAGGATGCCTAGGTAAAAAGCCGCCTTCTAGCAGCCGGCTGGAGAAATAGCCGGCTGCCCATAGACGGCCATGTCCAGAAGGCGAGGTCGAGACGAGCCGACTCCTGCCAGGCGGCTTCCAGAGAAGCCGGCTCCGAGGAGTCGGCCCGCGGCCCCTTCAAAACCTGTACCCACATCAAGGGGGACGGGGCAGGGATGGTTACAGTGCAGCCCATCCCCTCCCCTTCCTAAGGGCTGGCGCGGCCACAGTGCGCTATACCAACGAGGAGCCCCGCCCGGCGCGGCACTGTTGCCATGCCAGCCCTGACGCCACCACGGGCAGGCGGAGTCCTGCTCCCACAATGGCCTGTCTGTATGGCCCAAGGACGACGGGCCCCACCAGCCAGCGAGAGTCCAGAAGACGGCGAAGAGCCCTACCAATCGGACCCGATGGGAGTCGGCCCCTAGGAGTCGGCCTGCTCCTCCCACGGGCCCCACGCACCATTAACCAGACTAGACGGGGAGTGGCTACAGTAATCGCCCGCCATGACGGCGCTGCTGTAGCCATGATCCTTCGACCAAGCCTGCGTCATTAGAAGCGCGGCTACAGTGATCAGCAGCCGGCAAGACCCCCAACCAACGGGTATGGCCTGTCGGCTCCGTACCAAACCAGTCGGCGGGGCCCCCCGATCGGCAGGCCCCAGCAGTCGGCGGAGAAGACGGCGGCCGAAGAGACTGATGGCTGGGCCTGCGCCCAGTCATATTACCCTAGTACCCTTGGGGGGTAGGCCTATATAAACCCCCCAGGAAACCCATGCAAAGGGTTCAGACCCATTAGAACTAGACCAGAGATATAGGAAGGAGAAAGCTAGCCTTGCCTTCTCCTACCTCCAGCATACAGCTCAAGGAGCACCCTTGTACTCACTTTGCCTAAGTGATCATGCGGAGACCCCGCAGAGCAGGACTAGGGGGGTTATCTCCTAGGAGAGCCCCGAACCTGGGTAAAGTACACCGGCGCTCGTGTCTACGCCTAATCCCGCTTCCGGGCACTACCGACGTTCTACTCGCTCCCACCATGATAAGCCATTCTTTGGCATATGTCGCACCCAACCAATGACATTTGGCGCCCACCATGGGGCGAGGTGCACCGTCGTCCGGAGACCTGTTCTGGACGGGAACCCTTTTTCTCCCTAGCGAGCGCAGCCAGCCTGGCACGCCAGACGGAGTCTGCGCCGACGCGCTGCTTGGCGCGGAAATCGCTTGCACGGCAAGTTGCCTCGCTGATCTTGTCGGGAGGTCTGCCTCTCCGACAAGCCCGCATCTGACGCGGGCACAGGAGACCCCAAGAGCCTCCTCGCGGGCCTCCTCGACCAACTCCATGTCGCCAGCGAGCCTGCTGTGGACTTGGAGTCCGTAGGCTCCGCCAACCCGATGCGGGTCGACTCCGACACCGCGTCGCTCGACGCGTTCCCCACCAACGTGGTGGTGTATGACGAGCTGCTCCCTCACACGGAGAACGGCGGAAGCACCATCACGGAGGTACTTGTCATCGGTCATGGCGAGCACTCCGACGGAGGTGCTCGCGACCCACTTGATGCGGCACTACAAGACCTGACCGCGCCCATTCCTGAAGACGCCAATGCCGAGATCCTGGAGGCGCGCCGCCTTTAGCTTGTCGAAGGCGCAAAGAAGTTGGCCAGTATGAGACGCCTGTCGGAGGCCTATCAGCGCAAGATGGACCGTGCTGTGGGCGTCACGCCGGCTCCCGCCGGGCCCAGCCGCCTTGGTGTTGTCCAGCAGCGCGGCGTGGCCATTGCCAACCTGTTCGGGGCAGATCGCCCCGTCTACGCCACGCCGGCGGAAAACATCCGAGCTGCCCAAGCGGCAGCAGACGAGCTGGAAAAGTTCAAGGGCGAGGAGCATCGCCTGATGGCGGAGCGCGTTCAGCGGCTCCTCGACGTGGCTGCCGAGCAGAACGAGGCCAGCTGCCGCACCGGCGCGCTGCGTCGGCAGAATGACGACCTGCACCCCCGCCGAGACCAAGGCGCGACATCTCGGACACCGACCGGTGGCGTCCGTGGAAGAAAAGACAAGGAGCCGGCTGCTAGTCGCGGTCGTACTCATATCACCATAGAGCGTGACCAAGACGGCCGCCCAAGAGCAGTGGAACGACGGGACGATTGTCCACCTCCTCCCCCTCACAGGGAAAGGCGAGTCTCCCTGCCGACTGTTGACCACCCGACACTCGGCGACCGTCTTGGCCGCCAAGAGGGAGTCAGAGAGAATGATGTCCGCCACCAAATCGACCGTCTCCATCGATCCCTGGCGCTTGAAGAAGAAGTTGAGCTGGGCCCACCGTGCTTCGGCCCCCGCACTCGAGACGAGCCTTTCCTCAGAGGGTTCACACTCCCAAGAGACACGCCCAAATACACCGGCTCTGTGAAGCCGGAAGATTGGCTGGTTGACTACTCCACAGCAGTCAGCATAGCAAACGGCAACAAGCGTGTTGCCGTGAAGTATGTTCCGCTCATGCTCCAGGACACGGCCCGGACTTGGCTGAACAGCTTGAAGCCCCGCAGCATCAATAGTTGGGTCGACTTCACCGATGCCTTCGTCCGCAACTTCACCAGCACGTACAAGCGGCCTCCCAAACCTCACTAGCTTTCCTTGTGTGTGCAAGGCCCCAACGAGTCAACTCGAGACTATCTCTCGCGCTGGGCGGAGCTCCGTAACTCCTGCGAGGGCATGCATGAGGTGCAGGCCATCGAATACTTCACCGCCCGGTGCTGAGGGGGAACCCTCCTCAAGCACAAGCTCTTCTGCGACGAGCCAGAGACCCTCGACGAGCTGCTGATCATAGCAGACAAATATGCCACGGCCGACTCCTCCATGAAAGCGGAAATCCAAGTTAGTGCGACTGGCAAGGTGGCTCCTCAGGCTCCTCGAACCCCGGCTGGAGACGCCAGTCGGCGTCAACAACAGAACGACCACAAGCGCAAGGCCACGCAGCCGACTTCCACCAGCCGGCATGTGGCAACAGTCGAAGACCAGCAGCTAGAAGGGCCGCCTCCGCCCAAACGACAGAAGGGCGGCAAGCCCAACTGGTTGCCGGCTTTCTCATATGAGCATACTTTGGATGCTCCCTGCAAATTCCATAGTGGTGCAAAGCCGTCCAACCACACCACTCGGAAGTGCCACTGGCTCACCAGGATCGTCAAGGGAGACGGCCTCATGTCACCCCTGCCTGCTGGGCAGCCGCCTCCTCCTCCCCCCAGCAGCCGGCGGTCAGACCAGTCGGCACAATACAAGACGAATACCCAGAAGAGCATGGAGCCTATGTCATCTTCACCAGTGTGGCCGATGATCGACGTAGCAGGCGGCTACAGCAACAAGAAGTAAATGTGGTAGCATCATAGACCCCAGAGTTCATGCATTGGTCTGAAAAGCCCATCAGCTGGAGCAGAGCTGACCACCCGAAGGTGATGCCTAAGCCTGGCTCCTATGCCCTGATTTTGGACGCCACCTTTGCCACGGACAAGCGAGCATCTCGCTTCTCCCGAGTCCTGATAGATGGCGGCAGCAACATTAACATCCTATACAAGGATACCATGGAGAAATTAGGAATCAGACAGAGGCAGCTTTAGCCTAGCCGGACAGTATTCCATGACATAGTTCCTGGCCTTTCCTGCTCACCAATCGGCAAGATTCTGATAGACGTCCTCTTTGGAGACAAAGATCATTTCCACCGAGAGACAGTATGGTTTGAAGTGGTGGACCTTGAGAGCCCATACCATGTGTTACTTGGCCGGCCTGCCCTGGCCAAGTTCATGGTTGTTCCCCACTATGCCTACCTCACGATGAAGATGCCGAGTTCCAAGGGGATTCTGACCATAACTGGCGACTACAAGAAGTCGTCCGCCTGCGCAGCAGAGAGTAGTCGATTGGCTGAGTCCCTCGTGATTGCAGCTGAGAAGCGGCTCCATGACCAGGTTGTGGCGATGGCAAACAAGCAGCCAGAGATGTCGCCCGATCCCAAGGAGTCAGAAGATGAGGGATCGTTCAAGCCGGCCTAAGAAACAAAGAAGATACCCTTGGACCCAAAGCACCCGGAGAGGTACGCTGTCATAGGTACAAACCTCGACAGCAAATAGGAAGGCGAGCTAGTCGATTTCCCCCATGAGAATCGGGACATCTTCGCATGGTCCCCCAAAGACATGCCAGGTGTCCCGACATATTTCGCCGAGCACAAACTACACGTCCGGTCTGATTCCAAGCCAGTCAGGCAGTCCTTGTGCCGCCTGTCAGAAGAGAAGAGAAGAGTCATCGCAGAAGAAATTGCCCGGCTGCTGGCAGCCGACTTCATCATGGAGGTGTTCTTTCCAGAGTGGTTGGCCAACCCGGTCCTTGTGTTGAAGAAGAACAAGCAGTGGCGTATGTGTATTGATTACACCAGCCTCAATAAAGCATGCCCCAAGGACCCGTTTGCTTTACCAAGAATCGACCAAGTAATAGACTCCACAGCCGGATGCGAGTTGTTGAGTTTTTTTGGATGCATATTCAGGACACCATCAGATCAAGTTGAACCCGGCTGATAGACTGAAGACTGCCTTCATCACGCCATTTGGAGCCTTCTGCTACTTGACTATGATGTTCAGCTTGAGGAATGCCAGCGCCACCTTTCAATGTTGCATGCAGAAAGTGCCTCCTCAAGCAACTCGGCAGAAACGCCCACGTTTATGTGGACGATGTGGTGGTGAAGACGGAGAAGCGTGGAACGCTGCTAGAAGACCTCAAGGAGACCTTTGAGAACTTGTGCCGATTTCAAATCAAGCTCAACCTAGAGAAATGCGTCTTCGGAGTACCAGCCGGCCAGCTTCTTGGTTTCCTGGTCTCCGAACGCGGCATAGAATGCAACCCTGTGAAGATCAAGGCCATTGAGAGAATGGAAGTACCCAGCCGACTGCTGGACGTACAGAAGTTCACCGGCTATTAGGCATCCATCATCCATTTCATCAGTCGGCTGGGCGAGATGGCTCTCCCCCTATACCAACTCATGAAGAAGACCACATTTTTCGAGTGGAACCACAAGGCTAACGAAGCTTTTCTCCAGTTGAAGAAGATGTTGACTACCCCACCTGTCCTGGCGGCTCTGACTCCTAAGGAGCCCATGCACCTATACATCGCCGCCACCAGCCGAGTGGTCAGCACAGTCATCGTGGTAGAGCGCAAGGAGGAAGGAAAAGCCCTACCAGTCCAGAGACCGGTATATTATTTGAGCGAAGTAATGTCGACCTCTAAGCAAAACTACCCCCACTACCAGAAGATGTGCTACGGTGTGCACTTTTCCGCCAAAAAATTGAAACTGTACTTTCAAGATCATCCAATCACTGTGGTCTGCACAGCTCCACTGGCCAAGATCATTGGAAGCCGGGATGCTTCGGGCCGAGTGGCCAAATGGGCCATAGATCTGGCCCCCTACACCATCTACTACCAGCCTCGCACCGCCATCAAGTCACAAGCGCTGGCCGACTTCCTTGTCGACTAGGCCGAGACCCAGTACTTGCCGCCAGCGCCCGACTCCACCCGTTGGCGGATGCATTTTGACGGCTCCAAAATGCGCTCCGGCTTGGGAGCCAGCATCGTCCTCACCTCTCCAAAAGGCGAAAAGCTCAAATATGTGCTGCAAATCCACTTTGCCGCCTCCAACAACGTCGTCGAATACGAGGCACTCATTCACGAGCTCCGGCTTGCCAAAGAGCTCGGCATTCGCCGGATCCTGTGCTATGGGGACTCTGACTTGGTGGTCCAACAGTCATCAGGTGACTGGGACGCCAAAGATGCAAACATGGCGAGCTATCGCTTCCTCGTACAACAACTCAGTGGATATTTTGATGGATGCGAGTTTCTCCATGTGCCAAGAAACGACAACGACCAAGCAGACGCCCTGGCACGAATCGGCTCCACCCGTCAAGCAATACCAACCGACGTCGCCCTTCAGTGCCTTCTCAAACCGTCTGTCAAGCCATCACTAGAGTCAGATTCTATCTTCGTGCCGGTTCCTCCTGAAGCAGTCGGATCCGACTTGAGAGCTCAATCAGCCAGCACGGGAGTTCTGACAGACGGCCCGGGGGTCGCAGCAGTCGCACCCGACCCTGGGACTGCAGCGACTAGCCCGGGGACTTCAGAACTCGGCCCGAGGACTGCACCAATCGGCCCGGAGACTTCATCAACACATCAAGCGGCTGCCGACTCCAACCTGCCGCCTCCCGGCCCAACCGCCCTTGTCCAAGTTGCAGTCCTGACAGTTGCAGAAGTCGGAGCACCTTCATGGGCCCGTCCCATCCTCAGTTTTTTGGTGAACAAAGAGCTACCAACTGATGAGATCTCGGCCCGGCAAGTGCAACGTCGGGCAGCAGCCTACACCATTGTCAACAGAGAGCTCGTGAGGCGCAGTGCCACTGGTGTCTACCAGCGTTGTGTGGAGCCGGAGCAAGGCCAAGCGATTCTCAAAGACATCCATCAAGGCGAGTGTGGCCACCACACGGCTTCAAGAGCACTTGTCGCCAAAGCCTTCCACCATGGTTTCTTCTGGCCGACTGCTCTTGAAGAGGCCAAGGAATTGGTCCAAAAATGCAAAGGGTGCCAGAAGTTTCGGTCCAAGCCACATCAACCGGCTTCTGCGCTCAAGACTATTCCCATTGC
Source organism: Triticum aestivum (assembly GCF_018294505.1). Lineage (NCBI taxonomy): Eukaryota > Viridiplantae > Streptophyta > Magnoliopsida > Poales > Poaceae > Triticum > Triticum aestivum. Next base: position 377,567,080 of record NC_057809.1, on the reverse strand, counting down.
CTGGCCCTTTGCTGTCTGGGGCCTGGACATGGTGGGACCATTCAAAACAGCGCGAGGCGGCATGACCCATCTGCTTGTCGCAGTGGACAAGTTCACCAAGTGGATAGAGGCCAAGCCAATCAAGAAGCTGAACGGTCTGACTGGTGTGACTTTCATCTCCGACATCACCATCAGATACGGCATGCCACATAGTATCATCACCGACAACCGCACAAACTTTGCCAAAGGCGCCTTGGCCCGTTTCTGCGCGATGCAGGGCATCAGACTGGACTTAGCGTCCGTTGCCCATCCGTAGTCAAACGGACAAGTAGAGCGAGCAAACGGCCTCATCTTGTCCGGCATTAAGCCTCGACTGGTCGAGCCTCTAGAGCGTTCGGCCGGCTGTTGGCTCGACGAGCTGTCGGCCGTCCTCTAGAGCCTACGCACGACTCCAAACAAGTCAACCGGCTTCACGCCCTTCTTCCTTCTCTACGGTGCCGAAGCCGTCATCCCAACGGACATAGAGTTCGACTCCCCTCGAGTCACCATGTACACCAAAGAGGAGGCAGAAGAAGCACGTCAAGACGGCGTCGATCTGCTGGAAGAGGGCCGGCTGTTAGCACTCAGTCGGTCCAGCATCTACCAGCAGAGCCTGCGCCGATATTATAACCGGAAGGTCAAGCCGAGATCTTTCCAAGAGGGAGACCTTGTGCTCCGGCTGATCCAGCGAACAACCGGTCAGCACAAGCTCTCAGCACCTTGGGAAGGCCCCTACGTCATCAGCAAAGTGCTAGGCAACGACTCCTACTACCTGATCGACGCTCAGAAGCCTCGAGCACGCAAGAGGGACGACTCCGGCAAGGAGACGGAACGGCCGTGGAACGCAAACCTCCTCCAAAGATTTACAGTTAAAGCAGTATGTACCATGCTACCTCTGTATTAAGTACGAAGACTCCGGGTGCCCCGAGACGAGCTCGGGGACTGCCCTCCTTTATCTATATGATAAGAATCATGCCCATAAGTGTGTATTTTTTATGCCGCTTGGCACCGGGTCTGACTAGTCGGCCCGGGGACTTGCCGCCTTGCACTACGAAATGCTTCCTGCAGCCGAACAAGTAATGTGTGGCACATAAGCCGTCTCCTGCCAGAAGCCGCAGCTCGCAGAGCGACTGGACAGTGGGCAGGAGTAAGGTAGAAAGGGTGCCCATATGAAAAATGGCTAAGGACACAAGCATGGACATAGTCTAAGCCGGCTCCCCACCTCTTACGACCGACTGTTGAGCAGCCGGCTTGCCGTATTCTACTTAACTTGCCAAAGAACTCTAAACGGCTAAGTACTTGCCTTCCCAAAAGAAGCTAAGTACTTGATCTAGCAGCAGTCCACATAGCGGCTATCTGACTGGCAAGACGGCAACCAAGGGAAGGCGGCAAAGGAAAAAAGCCAAAGAGCAACATGCAAGAAGAGATAGAACACAGAATATATTTACATAGCAAGGCCCTTGGCCAATCTTCAAATAGCAGTTCAAGATACACCCCGCAGGTGGAATTGTGCAGAATTAACAAAGTTCATCGAGACCGATAAGCAGGTATAAACAAAGGTAAAGTGGCAGTCTGGGAAGCAGCAGGCGGGCTTGGTGGAACGGCGGAATCGGCGGCGCCGGCTGGTGGAGCGGCCGGCTGGGAAGTCTCCACTTGGTCGCCTCCAGTGGTAGTCGGCTCGGTTGGGCATGGCACATTGTTGGAGGCACGGTCGAGCTGAGGCTGGCCGTCAGCTCCGACCTCCGGTGCCTCCCCTTCGCCTTCCTCCTCCGCCCCGCCTTCTTCCTCGCTACTGGAGTCGATCACCTCCGTTGAATCCTCGCCGTCAGCCGGATTCATCCCGAACCATTCCGGCGGTGCCTCGTCGCCATTCTCAGCCCGCTCCGAGACGAAGACGCTATTTTCAGTGTACTCGACGATCGACGCCGCACGCTTGACGAGGTCATCTTCCACGACCGCCAACTCCGCCTGAGCTTCTAGCCGAAACGTGGCTAGCTGGGCTAGACTCAGCCCAGGATACCACGCCTTGACAAACTCTAAGGCCCGGCGCGCTCCAGCCTGGGCCAAAGAGCCCTTCCAGGCTTCAGGGCGGCCAGCCGCTACCTCCAGCCAGTCGGTAGTCTGAGTTGGGGTGCACGGTGCCGGCATGTCCGGCCACAGGGCGGCGATCGCCTGGGCGCCGACACGTTGAACCCGGTGCAACATCCGGTGAGCCGGCTGAAGACGGGCCTCAATGCTCATGATCTGCTCGTTAAGGGTTCAGGGGGAGCCAGCGGCGATCTTCGCGCCATTTGTCCTCCGCCCTTCACGATCAGCCTCGATGGCCTGGTTGGCGGTGTCCGAGTGGCCAGGGAAGAAGTCTGCCAGGACAGGGAGGCAAAGAGCCAAATTAGAGATTAGAAGCCGGCTTAACCAACAGCCGACAGCTCAAAGAAGAAAAGTCAGGAGAGGCTCACCGTCGACGAGATCCTCGATCTCATGGAAGCCGGAGGACATCATCGCCTCCTTGTGGGTCCAGGAGGAGCACTCGGACGCGAATTCGGCAAGGAGGGCGGTCTCCTTGTCCTTCGCCTCTTTCTGGGCCTTCTTGAGCAGCTCCTTCTGCTTCGCCAGCTGCGTGGCCAACTGGTCGCGCTCCTCAGCTAGCTGGCCACACTCCTCCTCCTTGGTGTGCAGGGCGGTGTTGGCCTCGCCCAGCTGCTGCTGCAGGGCGGCGTTGGCCTCTGCAAAAGAAGGAGGAGAACAAGGTGTTAGTTACCAACAGAAAAAAGAATAGTCACCTGGGAGATCCGGCCCGACTTCTCAGCAGTCGGCCCGAATCTCGGGGACTACAACCCGCGGGTGCGCCAGCACGCCCCCGTAGAGAAGGAAGAGGACTCACTCCGGCTTTCCGACAAGTCGGCGGTCCGCTTGGCTAGCTCCTCGACGTTGGCGTTGAAGGTGGTCACGCGAAGATTGTGGTAGTCCTGTGACAAAATTTCAGACAAGTATTAGTACTTGGAACTCGCCGATCAGAGTTCCGAGCCACCTGCTCAGCAGCCGGCCCGAAACTCGGGGACTACACCCAGTGGGTGTGCTGGCGCGCCCCAACCGAAAAGAACAAGAAACAGAGACAAAGAAGAGGGGAACGTACCTGGATGGCTTCTCGCGATGCCAGATACGCCTTGGTGTAGTTTTTGATGGCATCACCCTCAACTCGGAGCTTGGCTTGGATGTCCAGAAGCGCCCGGTTCAATGGGCCCATCCCACCTCTCCGCACCCACCCAGTGGGCGCGGCGCTCGTCGCTTCGGTGTCCGGTATCGTGGAGCTCGCGGCGCCGGTCTCTAGAGGGCGCGGCGCCGAAGCCGCCTTCGCAAGACGGTGACGCGTCGGCACGCCGACCTGGAGAACTAGGCCCGCCACCACCTCGTCTTCAGTCGGCGGCACCAGCGGGTCTGCCGGCTGCTCGCCTTGCACGCTCCCAGATGGCGGCGGTGGCGGCACGATCACGTTCGGCGTGGTGGTGTCGCCGCCATCCCTCTCCATGACCGGGTTCTCACCGCCGGCCTCCCCAGTCTGCGCCGTGAACTCCGGGGGTGGCGGCGTGGAGTTCAGAGGAATAACAAAAACCGTCGACTGGCGGTGCGCGGCTTCTTTAGCTTGCTTCTTCACCGCATCGGCGGCCTCGGCCTCCACCAGTCCCTTCTTGGCGGCGGCCTCCGCCTTCTTCAGGCAGGCGTCCTCCTGCTCTTCACGCACCTCTCTTGCGTTTCGCTCCGTCGCCTCCCGGAGGTCGGCGGCAGGGTCAATCTGCCGAGTGGTGGCAGAAGTCTCCGCCGACCCCACGATGGAGGCGGCAGCGACCTTGTCAAGAGAGAGGGGAGCCCTGGACCCAAGGGCGACAAGCAAACAAGCAAACTTAGACAAGATCAACGAAAGAAAAAAAATGAAAGTGCAAGAAAGGTAGCACTTACGCGGAGACCAGCAGCGGCTTCTTCACTTCCTTGCGGAAGCGGTGAGCCTTTGCGGCCGCCTCGTTCCGCTTGGTCGCCGCAGCCGAGCTCTTGGGCTTCTTCGGTCGGCTGCCGAACAGGCTCGGCGCAGCCCTGCGCTTCTTCGTGCCGCCTTGGGCGTCCGACGTGGGAGAAGAGCTCGCGCCAGGCTGGCCGGCTCCTGGCTGATAGCGTGGGGAGACCTCCTCCGCATCATTGTTAGGCCAGTCCTCGAAACTGGCCCCGAGCCTCGGGCCGCCCACTTTGCCGCTTCCTCCCTCGGCGTCGTCCTCCAAGGCCGCCGACCCCAAGTCGGGGTCGTCGACGTCGCTCTCCGCCCGGTCAGGGAGGAATTCGCGGGCCGGCCCCACGGTGCCCGCTGCCGGATGGAGGGGGAGTTCTGCCAAAGCCGATTGGTCAGATTGGACAAGACGGACTCGGTAGCAAAGGAGTCAAATAAAAAGGAAAAGAAACAACTCACCATGGGCGGAGGGTTGGCACGTGAATACGGATCCTTGCCGAACTGCCACTCTCCCATGAGCTCGCAGTTCGCAAGGTAGTTCACCATGTGGGCTACCTCTGCGTGAGGCATCTCCTTGGTGCACAGACGACTCGGGTCCCGATGCCCGCTCATCTGGCAAATCATGTGGGGGCGACTTTGGAGTGGGATCACTCGGTGCGCCACGAAGGCGGCCAGCAAATTTGGCCCGGTCAGGCCCTCCGACTGCGTCAGCACTCAGAGTCGCGCGATGGCGCCGGCTCCTGCGGGCGTCAGCGTCCTGGCCCGATATGACCAGTTGGGCTGCCTCCTAGCCGGCGAGCCGGCCATGTAGGCCGGCGGATTGACCCAGTCGCCCTCCGCGAAGACGCTCTTCACGTAGAAGTACGACCGCTGCCACATCTTCACCGACTTTATCAGCCGGATGGGGGAAAACGGGTTGTCGGCACCAGACCTCCGCACGGCGATGAACGTGCCGCATTGAGCCAGCGCGCCCGCAGCTTGGGTGCCGAGCTTGGAGTAGAAGAACTCCCCCTAGAGCTTGATGGTGGGGAAACGCCGAGGAAGCCTTCGCACAAGGCGACGAAGGCGGACAGCAGCACCACCATGTTGGGGTGAGGTGGTGCGGCTGGAGACCATAGAATTCAAGAAAGGCGCGGAAGAAGCCGCTCGCCGGAAGGCCAAGGCCGCATAGGCAGTGTGAGCGGAAGACGACCTGCTCGCCCTCCTCCGGCACCGGTGAGATTTCCTTCTTCGGCGCGAGGCAGACCCTCACGAAGTCCTTGCCGGGCAGCCGTCGTGTCATATGGAGGAAATCTATGTGATCATCGTGGACCTTTGAACCGTCCCAGGTGCCAGAGTGCACCATGGGGGGCGTGGCGGCGGAAGAAGAGCTCATTGTGAACGGGTCACTGCGGCGCTCGGCGTGGCTTGGGGCACAACGGCAAGAGGAAGAAGAGGAGGAAGTAGTGATGAGGAGGGGCGCGCGTGCTCCGCCGCTCCCCCTCCTCCCCCTACTTATAGACCAGTGGGCTGCGAAGTCGAGGGGGCAGGTTTGGGATTTACTGCGCCCACTACCCCACGCCTCCCATCTTTATCGCGCAAAGTTACTACGCGCAGTAACTCCACGGGAATCTCAACCGTCCGCCCCGGCCGCAGCGGATCCGCTCATGTGCCATGGCGTGGTAGTGGTCGGCCCCGCCTATAGGCGTCTCCTATCGTGCGCATGGGTGGGCAGACTGGCCCGGCCGCACGCCGCCACATGACAGGCCCGAAACGGGCGGCGGCCCGGAAGCTTAGCTAGCACGCCACTTGGATCCCGCCGAGGCGTTCGAAAATTTTGGACAAGCCAGATTGGGCGAGTCCGACTCCTGCCAGTCGGCCCAGCAGAAGCCGAACGAAGCTTCGCTTCAAGCACTTGGAGAAAGGAAACTACTGAGACTCCTCGACCAGTGGCCCGCGGTGCCTCACCAGCTTCGGGGAATACTGTCAGAGTAATGGGCCACGGGTAGGCTAACCCGACGCCCATAACCTTTCAAGACATCGGGGCTGACCGCGCCCGGTAAAAAGCCGCCTTCTCGGAGCCGGCTGGAGAAATAGCCGGCTGTCCGTAGATGGCCATGTCCAGAAGGCAAGGTCGAGACGAGCCGACTCCTGCCAGGCGGCTTCCAAAGAAGCCGGCTCCGAGGAGTCAGCCCGCGGCCCCTTCGAAACTTGTACCCACATCAAGGGGGATGGGGCGGGGATGGCTACAGTGCAGCCCATCCCCTCCCATTCCTAAGGCCTGGCGCGGCCACAGTGTGCTGTACCAACGAGGAGCCCCACCTGGCGCGGCACTGTTGCCATGCCAGCCTTAACGTCACCACGGGCAGGCAGAGTCCTGCTCCCACGACGGCCTGTCTGTATGGCCCAAGGACGACGGGCCCCACCAGTCAGTGAGAGTCCAGAAGACGGTGAAGAGCCCTACCAATCGGACCTGATGGGAGTCGGCCTGCTCCTCCCATGGGCCCCACGCGCCATTAACCAGACTGCAGGGGGAGTGGCTACAGTAATCGCCCGCCATGACAGTGGTGCTGTAGCCATGATCCTTCGACGAAGCCTACGTCATTAGAAGCGCGGCTACAGTGATCAGCAGCCGGCAAGACCCCCAAGCGGCGGGTACGGCCTGTCGGCTCCATACCAGACCAGTCGGCGGGCCCCCCCGATCAGCGGGCCCTAGCAGTCGGAGGAGAAGTCGGCGGCTGAAGAGACTGACGGCTGGGCCTACGCCTAGTCATATTACCCTTGTACCCCTGGGGGTAGGCCTATATAAACCCCCTAGGGAACCCATGCAAAGGGTTCGGACCCATTAGAACTAGACCAGAGATATACGAAGTAGAAAGCTAGCCTTGCCTTCTCCTACCTCCAGCATACAACTCGAGGAGCACCCTTGTACTCACTTTGCCTTAGTGATCATGCGGAGACCCCGCAGAGCAGGACTAGGGGTGTTATCTCCTAGGAGAGCCCCGAACCTGGGTAAAGTACGCCGGCGCTCGTGTCTACGCCTAATCCCGCTTCCAAGCACCGATGATGTTCTACTCGCTCCCACCATGATAAGCCATCCTTTGGCATATGTTGCACCCAACCCCCGACATAATGTCACACGTATCATTATCAAGCGACATCAACTTGCACAAGGCGAGGCCTCGGTCGTCCGCACGCCAGTCAGCAGGGTCACGGCGAAGAAGATAGGGTAGATCAAACCGCTCCTGGACCCTTGGGTTCCTTGTAATGATGTTATTAGTTGAGTCGAAAATGTTCTTGGACGAACCTGCCATGCTAGCTGAGGTGATGACGTCGCACCGATCAATGAGTTCCTCCACCCGTCTTCTTTCATATCAGGGCAAGAATAACGGGGTCGTTTTCGGCCTGTTCCCTCCGTGGAGAAGACGATCGAACAATTGCAGAAGGAAGGGTGAAAGCAAATGGAGGAGGGAGGAAGAGCATGCGACAACAGTTCCAAATCGAGAGGGAAAGGCGAAGAGGCAGTGGATGGTTTCCATGGTACACGAAGAGGTGCCCTGGCCTACATAGACGTCTGGTCAGAAATTGTACAAAAGGACTCGTCGTCGTCTCATTGACATGTTTGAACGGGACCACATGTCAACAAAACATGGTGTGTAATTTATCGTACAAAATGCGATCTGGCCGCGTTGGCCCGAGGTGCCACATTAGTTATCGACCATTATTATTTTAATGGTGTGTCATTCAGTTTTGAAGCACGACTAACTGGTACTGTATGCAGAAAAATATAAACTACTCTACCACTACTCCACCTCTAGTACTAGTAGTATCAAAAAAGATATATAGGCTGGAGCTTCGGCGCTCTCTTGCTAAGGGCTGCACACTTCCTTCTCACACTATCACCCTCTCTCCAGATCTAAAAAAGATGGCCTCTCTCTCCTTCATCACCGGTGATCACAGATCCGCCGGGGAAGAAAAGGACGTGCAACATTGACACACTCATCATCGGCGAGCGAGGTCATGCACTAACGACAAGGCCGTCCTCTCAGACCTAGCACCCGCACGGGATGGCCTCAGTCCCCAAGCTCGTTGTCGTAGTGTGTGCGGAGGACGACGTCCACGAGCAAAGCCACTTCCCGCCGACCCTCATGTATGCTACCTCTTTTTGAACCATACCATTGTTCTATTGCCCCATCTGCCACGTCGCTGCATGTGGATCTTTTTCCACTCCACCATCTTCCCAATTTGCTATCCTCTGCTCTACTGGTCACGCAGACGAAAACCTTAATTTGCACTATTAAAGGAAACCCTACTTCATGCAGACTAATCCATGTCTGGGTTGAATAAGGAAAGGAAGGAAGAATAACCTGTCCAAGAGACTAGGCATCAAACCCGCATCTAGGTTGAAAAGGGGAAAATCAGTAGTTAAGGAATGAGTCTCGTGTCTCTTGGTTGAAAAAGGGTAGAAAGGAATGACAACGCAATAGAGAATGACCAAGTCAATCGGTTTGTTATCCTCACATAGGAAAAGGTGGCTAAAGAGAACAAAAATGGGACATAATCCACATATGCTGCCTAGATATTTGTTGCTCTGGGCAACCATACCTCCCTCACCACTCTATGCGTTCGTGGAGGTACATCGTACTGGTGCGCCCACTGTCCGAATAGGCCTCCCATGCTCTTATTGCCACTTTTTTGCTGTTAGTATAATGCCAGCGGTCAAGTCAAGCAATGCTACTGGTAAAGTGATGCCACATTTAACTAATGTGGCACTCAGTCTAATGCCACCGATAAATTTAAGCAATGCCATTTAATGTCACTGGATTATTTCAGGGTTAGCTGTTGATTGTGGATGTATTGAAGATTTTTCAGCTAAGGCATTCTAATGTTGTTGCACAGGCAGTATACCAATGATGGAACTTGTTACTACCTTCAGATTTTTGCATTGTTAATGCTTATAGATTACATACCTCACTTTCATGAGATAAGTCAATTTTTTTGTACAGTGTCACCAAAATGCCAAGGCGCTGATGTCATTTTATTTTGGTTAAACTGCACAAATAATTATGAAGACCAGAGGAAAGGTTAAGTGGGAACCTACCCCTCTGGCTATTCTCTTGATTCGTTCAATCAAGTTTTTATGTTTGATCGATTATCAAGATTGGGATAGCAATTTTTAGGTCCCCTCGAGTTCAAAATATTTACCTTGAAGGTACATGGTTTGCAATTTTTTTATACTGTCATTAGTTAATAATGCTAGTTACCTTCAGACTTTTGTATTTGGTTTAATGCTCTTGCATAGCTAGTATACCAATGCTGAAACTTGTTACCTTTACATTTTGTATTGTTAATGCTTATAGAAATCTTCCAGTGCTAGAGCTTATAGAAATATGTTCAGTAAAACCATTGTATTGTACCCTGTAATAAAAGAACTACTCTACTATTGCACTAGCCACTAGATTAGTGTATATTTGTACTATTCGAATGGTGTGGGATTAACGTATGGACACATATAAAGTGTGGCAAGCTTTCCAAGATATGTGCTCAAGAAAACTACTACCTATTTTTCTAAATACTAGACGTTTGGGTACTTTAAATTGAACTGCAAAAACGTCTTATATTAAGGAGCATAGGGAGTAGAGTTTACTCAAATTATCCTGGTAAAGCTAGTCACACCTTTGTTAAAATTAATGTTCATTATGTTATCGGAGGAGGTTTGTATGTTTGTTTCAAATGCATGTCGACTACATACCTGACATCATGATGTAATGTTAAGTCATTTATTTTTGTACAATGTCAGTGAATTTTCAAGGCGGTGATGGCATTTTAGTTTAGTTGAACTGCACAAAATATGCTTAAAAGAAGAGGAAAGGTCAGGAATGGTTCAATTTTTCAGAAAAAACTATGTATGCCTTCCTGACATCAACCGTTGCTGCCTTATTTATTCCTTCAAGTAGGTGGTTAGAAATAGTCTTCCTCCTTTTCCCATTAAGAAATTGGAGTGCTTATATTTGTGAGTCTATGCTTCAACTAGTGCCACTTTTATAGTAAACACACTTTCAATATCTATGCAAACAGGGATGCTCGATTTTAGTGGAACTACACAAAAAGTCCAAATGGTTCAACATTAGGAGCATGTTTTCTTCCAAACCTTTATATCCAATTGGTGGCACTATGAGCTGTTGATTATGAAGGTACATGGTTTGCTACTCTTTTTGTACTGTCATTAGATAGTAATATTAGTGGTTTGCATATGAATTTATTGGTAGGGTGGACCTACATTGGAGGTGCAGGACATGATTCAATGATTGGATGCTCAATTTTGGTTGTATCGATTTCACCTCTTCCATCACTGCAAACATGGATATCCTTGGTCTGATGAAGAATAGGCGCTATATTTCTGCTCTGAACCAGCAAATAAATTCAGTATAAAATTGTCCTGGGCAAAACATGACAGTATCAAATTGTCCAGTGCAAAACATTACAAATGCTAAGCGGAAAGACGTGTTTAAACCGAAAATACAAGGTGGGGTATATGTTTACTAGCTGCTTGATATTTGTGCAGACAGAGATGTCTGCCCGTTGCTATTTGGCAAACAACAAAAGTGATTGTAATTTTGGTTGAACTGTACAAGAGAATAGTATAGTCACTACATGCAGTGCCATTTGAAAATAGACACAGAAAGATTGGATAGTCACTTCATGGACTGCACAAAAGTAGTAATGTACTATTTATTGGCCAACACTAGGTGCTTGATTGCTTTTGTCTGATTATACAATGGGCATAATTTTGCCTAAGTTAAAGTTTGTATTCCGAAAATAGTCTCGCCGTGTGATCGAGAGAAGACCAAATCACATTGCAGTGGATGTTCCTCCATCATGTGTGGTTCATTTTCATGGTTCCAACTGTTGGTGAAACCACTTACATTTGCAAGAGGAATTGTAGACTTCACAAACAAATTTGTCTTTCACTCTGTACTGAACGTTGGCCAAGAGAAGCGTCCATGTTAGTAGGAAGAACAGATGTTTTTTCTAGATCTTTGCTTTTGGAGCTACATATTTGTATATGATCTGTGAATCATTGAGATGCATTAACATGTTGATCTTATGTATAGGAATCGTACTAGTTGGTTCTGAATTTGGGCTACTAATGTGAACATATTACAATGCCAGGCCTGTGAGTCCCGTGTGAACATTTCGAATGGATCAGCTCTTACTGATGTGCATAGCATGATCCTTATTTCCGTGTTCTTAGTGTTTACAAGTTACTAACAGTTCCTTATTTCTATTCGCTCAATGTTTACAAGTTACTGATCGATCACTAGCTAGCCTACTAATGCACTCCCGAAAGTTTTAGTTGCGATGTAAGATTCGAAGTGGCAATTTTTTGAATGAAAATGCCTACCTCTGAAGAAACTGACAAGCTGCTCTGAAGAAAATGCCATGCGAATCTGAAGAAACTGCCAGCAAAAATGTTCGCAAATCCCTTATCTCCCAGTGAATGTTCATCAGCTAATGCGATCCTACACGTACACCATCCGACCTACTCGATCCTACAAATACACTATCCGACCTACTCGATCATACATGAACAAATAGCGGCTCACGCGCGTACTACCTCCTTTCCAGTTTGCAGGACTCAATTCAAATATCTCACCAACCAAGGTAGATGATGAGTGGTGGAATCATTTTTTACAAGGACGGAGTACCTCATCTGGATGGTTCGAGTACACTCGTTTGACCGTCATGCCGACATGTGCTACCTCTTGAGCACTGCGTTGGTTTTCCCCGAAGAGGAAGGGATGATGCAGTAAAGTAGCGTAAGTATTTCCCTCAGTTTTTGAGAACCAAGGTATCAATCCAGTAGGAGACTACGCACGAGTCCCTCGCACCTGCACAAAACAAATAAATCCTCGCAACCAATGCGATAAGGGGTTGTCAATCCCTACACTGCCACTTACTAGAGTGAGATCTGATAGATATGATAAGATAATATTTTTGGTATTTTTATGATACAGATGCAAAGTAAAATAAAAGCAAAGTAAAAAAGCAAAGGAAATAACTAAGTATTGGAAGATTAATATGATGAAGATAGACCCGGGGGCCATAGGTTTCACTAGTGGCTTCTCTCAAGAGCATAAGTATTTTACCGCGGGTGAATGAATTACTGTTGAGCAATTGACAGAATTGAGCATAGTTATGAGAATATCTAGGTATGATCATGTATATAGGCATCACGTGTGAGACAAGTAGACCGACTCCTGCCTGCATCTACTACTATTACTCCACTCATCGACCGCTATCCAGCATGCATCTAGAGTATTAAGTTCATGAAAATAGAGTAACGCCTTAAGCAAGATGACATGATGTAGAGGGATAAACTCATGCAATATGATGAAAACCCCATCTTGTTATCCTCGATGGCAACAATACAATACGTGCCTTGCTACCCCTACTGTCACTGGGAAAGGACACCGCAAGATTGAACCCAAAGCTAAGCACTTCTCCCATTGCAAGAAAGATCAATCTAGTAGGCCAAAGCAAACTGATAATTCGAAGAGACTTGCAAAGATAACCAATCATACATAAAAGAATTCAGAGAAGATTCAAATATTGTTCATAGATAGACTTCATCATAAACCCACAATTCATCGGTCTCAACAAACACACCACAAAAAGAAGATTACATCGAATAGATCTCCACGAGAGAGGGGGAGAACATTGTATTGAGATCCAAAAAGAGAGAAGAAGCCATCTAGCTAATAACTATGGACCCGTAGGTCTGACGTGAACTACTCACACTTCATCGGAGGGGCTATGGTGATGATGTAGAAGCCCTCCGTGATGGATACCCCCTCCGGCGGAGCTCCGGAACAGGCCCCAAGAAGGGATCTCGTGGATACAGAAAGTTACGGCGGTGGAATTAGGGTTTTGGCTCCATATCTGATTGTTTGGGGTACATAGGTATATATAGGAGAAAGGAGTACGCCGGTGGAGCAACAGGGGGCCCACGAGGATGGAGGGTGCGCCTAGGGGGGGTAGGCGCGCCCCCTAACTAGTGGCCTCCTCCTTTGTTTCTTGACGTAGGGTCCAAGTCTCCTGGATCATGTTCGGTGAGAAAATCACGTTCCCGAAGGTTTCATTCCGTTTGGAGTCCATTTGATATTCCTTTTCTTCGAAACCCTAAAATAGGCAAAAAAACAGCAATTCAAGGTTGGGCCTCCGGTTAATAGGTTAGTCCCAAAAATAATATAAAAGTGGATAATAAAGCCCAGCAATGTCCAACACAGTAGATAATATAGCATGGAGCAATCAAAAATTATAGATACGTTGGAGACATATCAACGTGCGACCAACACGGACGGGATGGGATGGTACGGCACAACCATAATTTCAGTTTTTCTAATTTTCCACGGCAAGCTGGCGTGCTAAGCCATGCCTGCTTATGCATTGAATTCTGATGACCGCGATGACCGTCGCGTTTCCCGCGACACGCTGGTTCGCCTACCTTCCACCTATAATTACTGTTTCCCGGCCTTCTCCGATGGCACCATCGCCCAACTCGCCCTATCCTCATAAGACCCCACCGGCCCGATGTCACTCGCCAGTTATCCTCGCTCTCGCCACGTCCCCCATGCCCCCGCCGTCCGCAATAGGCGACGCCAAAGGCGGTCACCGCCGGAACTAGTGTTCGGTTTTTCACCAGAAGGCAGATGGAGGGAGGAGGAATTCTATCGGTCTTTAGATGGCAATGTGGAGTATGAGGAGTTGTTGGAGGGTGACCGCTGGCAGAGGAGCAGCATATCGCCGATTTGCGCCACTAGCGGGGCATGGAGCAGTAGCGCACTCACGCTCTGAGTCGTGAGCAGAGCGCCTGCAACTGGGCCGACTACATGGAGGTCGGTGCCTGGTAAATATCCCTGGAGGCTGTCGGGCACGCACACGTTTGCGACGCCGAATTTTACTACCATATCGTCAAGTGGGTTTCCCGCTTAGAAGCCGAAGCTTCGGTGGACCATGCCAGAATGGAAAGGGCCAACGCGCGCGAGCAACGCGCCCTATCGCACCTCTGGCAAGTCTGAGGCGAGGCGGAGGACGTCGGTGCCGGCATTTAGCGTGTACTGCAGATGGCGGCCGGCATCGTCTAGTTAGCTAAGAGTAAGTTAGTACTTGTACACTACTAGAGTATTAGTGGGAGTAGATAGTTAACTTGGCTATGATGGTTGTCAACGTGGAAGTTCAGTACTCTATATCTGGACCAGACCTGTTACTTTGCTCTAAATGTTGAACTTTCCGTTTGAACGTATGGAATGGGCTGTTATTTTTTAAAATGGGTTGTATTTGTCCGCCACGGGTTATAGGCTGACTTGTGGGCCTACCAGGTTGATGCGTACACAATCAGGAGATGATTGTACATGGAGAGGATGACAGCAGGGACCCACCAAGGTCATGGCAGTACGCAAGCAAGTGCCTCCTTATTTCAAGCCAATAAAAAATGGCTCCTCCTAATGGATTTCTGACATCTGGGTCCCATGCTATTGTCAACATAGTCAATAAATGAGAGAATTGCACAACGAGTGGCTGACACCAGGGACCCAGTAGCTCACCCAGTTATTTTTGTTTTGGGTTAATTTGATAAATTCCACTCCAAATCTGGTGATTCTGAGAAATGCCATGGTCCCATGCTATTGTCAACGTAGTCAATAAATGAGAGAATTGCACAACGAGTGCCTGACACCAGGGACCCAGTAGCTCACTGCAATTTCCAAACTTTGAAAAATGCCATTTCATGCCATTTCCGGTGGCATTTTTCGAAGTCTGGAGTGGCGTTTTTCAAAGTTTGCAAAAATTGCAGTGGTATTTTTCAAAGTTTGGAAATTGCAGTGGAATTTTTATGAATCACCATAATTGGAGTGGAATTTATCTAATTTGTTTTTGAGACGGAAGCAGGGTGTCAACTGGGCTGTGCGGGGCACTTTGTCTGTCTAGACAGCCTTTTCTATTATGTTTACCACAAGACCAGCCCAGCAGTTGTTTTTCTTTCTGAAAATGGCTAGCCCAGTTTTTTTGTGCTTTGTCAAGTAAGTCGCTTTGTCAGGCCTGTTGGGCTACAAATCTTTCAAGACGAGGAGAGCTTCATTCGGCTGGCCTAGAAAATGGCCTATCAGTAATGACAAATGGGTTGTACATTTTTAAAACACATCAAACCTGCAATTAGTTTCAAATTTCTTTTTTTCATTTCAAGATTTTAAATTCCATTGATTTTTATGCATGGACAATTTATTGGATTTTATATTGACAAACATTTATTTTTTAAATCAGTTTGAATGTGACTCGAAATTTTGGGATTAAAAACAGTTCAGACCGCACCGAAATATGCAAAATTTCGTATAAATTTTTAACCGTGGCCACAATATGGGCTGTAATGCTAACAAAAAGAATATGGGCTTAAAAAACCTTAATAATTAGCAAATGGGCTATAAATTATTAGAAATAATGGCAGATGGGTTGTATGTTGTTTTCCACATATTTGAGGCTTTCCTAAAAAAAAGTTGACGTACACTCAATGCCGTGTCAACTTAGTCAACACACGAGAGCAGTGAATGTTGGATGTACATCCAACGGCCGTCGTGCTTCTTCAATCTCTGCTCTTCCTGCTCTAGCCGCTCAAACAAGCACCGGCGGGACTGCCTGCTCCCTCCTCTCGTGGCTGGTTGTGCTGCCGCGCAGGCCTCATCGCCCCACCCTACTCCCATCGCTGGCTTGCCCATCCCTCTACTCATCCACACCTGCTGTTATTCTCAGCGACGGCAGACAAACCAGTAAACCCTCGTACTCCCCTCCGTGTGGAAACAACTATCGAGTCTTTCCTGGCTCTGTGTCATTCCCTTCCTAGGCCTCGCCGTCGTCCACCGCCCTGGTGCTCTCGGCGCAGCATGGTCAACATGGTCAATGAACGACATCCATTGGAAGTGGACTGTATGTGGAGAGGCTGACAGGTGGGTCCGTGGCCGCACGCAAGGAAATGCCTCCTTATTACACACAAAATAATGATTCCTCCACCTGACAGCTGGGGCCCACCGGAAGGGCCTCTGTATTTCCTGAAGAAAAAACGTTCCCCTGCTGACAGCTCAGACCCACCAGTTATATCTTCGCACGCAAAGAAGTGCCTCCTTATTACGCAAAAAATGAATACTCCCCCTGCTAGCTGGGACCCACCATAGTGCAAAGCTGACTTGTGGGCCTACTAAGTTGACGGGGACGGAGGGCTTTGTCAACTTAGTCAATATGAACGATTCTAGCTTCAGTGACCGTACGATGTCTATCCAATGCACGTAGTGCTTCTTCAACCTCTGGTCTTCTTGCTCCAGCCGCCCAAACTAGGGCCGGTCGTGCCGCGTGCTCCTGCCTCCCGTGGCCGGCTGTGCTGCCGCAGAGGCCTCATTGCCCCCTACTACTCCCACCGCTGGCCAGGCCATCCCTCTACTCACCCACACCCCCTATTATCTTGCAGCGACGGCAGCCGCACACCGCAGCTAAACCAGTGAACCCTCATACTCCTCTCCGCGTGGGCATCCACTTCCACGTCTTCCCCGGCTCCACGTCGTCCCCTCCATAGGCCTCTTCGTTGTCCACTGCACCAGTGCTCTCGGCATGGTATGGTCAACGTGGTCAACGAACGACATCCATTGGAAGTTACATGGAGAGGCTGACAGCTGGGTCCACGGCCGAACACAAGGAAATGCGTCCTTATTACACAGAAAATAATTATGACAGCTGGGACCCACCGGACGGGCCACCGTATTTCGTGAAAAAACCTTTCCCCTGACTGCTGGGACCCACCAGCTACATCTTCGCACGCAAGGAAGTGCGTCCATATTACGGCAAAAAAATGATTCACCCCGTGACTGCTGGGAGCCACCAGCTACATCTTCGCACGAAAGGAAGTGCCTCCTTATTCTCCCTAATGGTCGGAACCCACCTGGTCGAAGCGTACGTAGCGTTGTCATTCTAGTCGCGAACGTGTACGTACATACTCGTCGATCGGTCTGTCTGCAGGCTGCAGCGATGAAGCGTGGCCGAGTAAGGAAGGGCACGTGTCATAGTAGAGGCGCGCACGTAGCATGTACACGTACGTACAGCCAGGGTGCAAGAAAATAAATACGACCACATATGTACATATGGGCGGGGTCTTGGATGCCTACTCGCGCATACGTACAGCCATGGCTCATGTACATGGCTGGGTCGGAACGGAGAAACTGCGTCCTTGTGTTCATTGGGAGCCAACCGGCTTGGACGGAACAGTTGATTGAAACGAGGCCTGGCATACTGCAGAACGGAGAAAACAGCCTTGTGTTCGACCGGCCACGGTTGAAACGGGATCCTGTTCATCGGGAGGGGTCTGGCATACCGCAAAACGGAGGAAACGGACTTCTCTTGGACCTCCTACGGTCAAAATAAGGTCCTGTTGATCGGGAGGGGTGTGGCGTACCGCAAAACGGAGGAAACGAACTTGTGTTGGAGCGCTACAGTCGAAACGGGGTCCTGTTCATCAGGAGGGGTGTGGCGTACCCAAAATGGAACTCCACGGGATATTGTTCATCTCCACCGTCGACTGCCTCCATGAGCTACTGTTCATCCACCGTCGACCTCCTCCAGCCTTCACCTGCGACTGTTCATCCACGGCGTCTCCACTCTTGCCTCCACCAGCCACTGTTCATCCATGGCTCCTGTTCATCCAGCCTCCACCGCTCCTCCACCGGCTACTGTTCAACTAGCCCTCTCCACAGGGTCCTGTTCAACCACCCCTCTGTTCATCCAGGGGCAACAGCCTCTACTACCATGGGGTCCTATTCATCCAACCCCCCACCAGAAACTATTCATCCACCCCCCAACAACGCTCACTGTTCATCAAGGGAAGGAGGCACCAGGTTCGATCGGCTTCAGTTAGCAGCAGTAGCGAAGGAATCACTTAGGTTCAGTTAACAACAAGGGATCGATCAGGGTTCAGTAACATAGCTAGTGCAATAGCTCGGGTTTACTTAGAGCCCAACGCCTCGCTCGGGTACAGTTAGGGTGCAACGCCTCGCACACACACGCGTACATGTACGAGAGGAATGCGCAAACCTCTGTGCATCACTCGGCCCAGACCACCCACTGTAACCGGGAACTCCCCGATATTTTCCTTGCCCTCGCTTCTACCACGGTTTTTTCCGTCATGGACGGCCCAAAGAATGTCATGCAGCTGCGTCTCCGGCCCGCCCAGGACGAAAATCCCATTTTCTGTCATGATTTTTTGTCATATAAGTAGGAGCCCACCACATATATGATGATACTAGGTTTTGTCACAATTATCGTCATAGAAGTGTCATAAGCATGACAGAAAAAATTCGTTCGGCCCAAAATATCATGGATGTGTCTTTTTTTTGTAGTGTTATGGACCCGTAGATGTGTGGTAAACTACTCACACATCATTAGAAGGGCAGTAAGGTTGATGTAGAGGCCATCCGTGATCGAATCCCCCTCCGGCAAAGTCCCGGAAAAGTCCACAAGATGGGATCTCGGGAGGACAGAAACTTGCGGCGGCGCAAAAGTATTTTTGGTGCGTCCTCTGGTATACAGGGAAGCTTTGTAGGTGTCTTCTGGTCCAAGAAAAATCGTAAAAAAGTTTCGTTCTGTTTGGTATTGATTTTCTGTAAAAGACAAAAACATAGGAAAAAACAACAATTGGCACTGGGCACTAGGTTGATAGGTTAGTCCCAAAAAATGATATAAAATAGCATAATAATGCATAAAACATCCAAGATGGATATTATAATAGCATGGAACAATAAAAAAATTATAGATACGTTGGAGGCATATCAGTCGTCTGCATTAGCTTTGTTACCGATAAAATGAACAACATGCTAGCTCATATTTCTGATCAGGCCATGGATGTGGATGTTCATTCAAGCTCTGAATTGTTTTTCTCCCAATTAGTGCAGCAAGACACGATGGCACTGGACACGACCACGTCAAGAAAGAGTTGTCGCAAGACTACTCCCTTGGATGTGTCTGGAGTAAGACATTGTGTGAGAGTAACTAGATATCTAGGATTCAAATCCCCCTCTCTTGCAGAGAAAAATAAAAAAAATTCACATGTCAAGCCAAGATGCATTCCTGAGGTGTTCATCCAGTTGACTTAGTCGGACAATATTGATCAAGAAGCACCTATGCAGGCACCTTCCCAAACACCCATCGATACGATCCAGTACCTGGGAGCCACATCTTGTGTCATTCCTAGTGAGGAGATCATAGTGGAAAGGCTTCTTGCAATTCAAAAGTACCATGGGTCGGGGTCTGCTCCTTCCTAGTAAAGCTTTCTAGTTACTGTTTATTATTTAGCTAGTACGAAATGTAGTTTAAGTACTTTTGAACCTTCATGTCATCTGTTTTGTGGAACATCCTTTGCTAGAATGTGCGTGGTACAAACTCTGATGCTAAATCTCTCGCACTTCATAATAAAATCTGTGGATCGAACTGCGCAATTGTTTGTTTGCAAGAAACTTGAAAAGACGAGTTTGAACACTCTTCCATTAGGAAATATTTTCCAAGGAGATTTGATAAATATGAATTTGTTCCGTCCATGGGTTCTTCTGGAGGTCTAATCATTATCTGGTGTAGTAGTCAATTCTCTAGCATGTTGATCCACAAGCTCCTTTTTGCTCTCACCGTCAAAATGACTTATGTGCAAACTAATCAATCATTGTTTTTAACAGACATATGTGGGCCTTGTGATGGGACGAAGAGACTACAATTCACACAATGGCTGGAGGAACTTCATATTGATATTGAGGATCTATGGTTGTTTATGGGTGAGGGAGTCCTGGATTAGGGTGTGTTCGGGTAGCCGGACTATATCTTCAGCCGGACTCCTGGACTATGAAGATACAAGATTGAAGACTTCGTCCCATGTCCGGATGGGACTTTCCTTGGCGTGGAAGGCAAGCTTGGCGATGCGGATATTCAAGATCTCCTACCATTGTAACCGACTCTATGTAACACTAACCCTATCCGGTGTCTATATAAACTGGAGGGTTGTAGTCCATAGGACATCAACTCCATATACAACAATCATATCGTAGGCTAGCTTCTAGGGTTTAGCCTCCTTGATCTCGTGCTAGATCTACTCTTGTACTACCCATATCATCAATATTAATCAAGCAGGACGTAGGGTTTTACCTCCATCGAGAGGGCCCGAACCTGGGTAAAACATCGTGTTCCCTGCCTCCTGTTACCATCCGGCCTAGACGCACAGTTCGGGACCCCCTACCCGAGATCCGCCGGTTTTGACACCGACATTGGTGCTTTCATTGAGAGTTCCTCTGTGTCGTCGCCTTTAGGCCTGATGGCTCCTTTGATCATCAACAATGATACGGTCCAGGGTGAGACTTTTCTCCCCGGGCAGATCTTCGTCTTCGGCGGCTTCGCTCTGCGGGCCAATTCGCTCGGCCACCTGGAGCAGATCGAAAGCTATGCCCCTGGCCATCAAGTCAGGTTTGGAAGCTTAAACTACACGGCTAACATCCGCGGAGACTTGATCTTCGACGGGTTCGAGCCACGGCCAAGCGCGCCGCACTATCTCGAGGGGCATGATCTAGCTCTGCCTCTGGACAGTGTCCTGGAGGCCGCACACGCATCGGTTCCGACCCCTAACTCGGAGCCTATTGCACCAATCGAGGATGAGCGGTTGGATGTCACCTTGGGGGCTTCGATCTCAAAGGCGATCGAGCCGAACACTAGCCCCGCACTCTGCATGATCCATGACTCCAAGGATCCGGACTCCTTTCCGAACTCCGAACCCCCCGTGCCCCTGCCGATCGAATCCGATTGGGCACCGATAATGGAGCTCATCGCCGCAGACATCTTTCAGCACTCGCCTTTTGGCGATATCCTGAACTCTCTCAAGTCTCTCTCTTTATCAGGAGAGCCCTGGCCAAACTACGGTCAGCGAGGATGGGATACGGACGATGAAGAAATTCAAAGCCCACCCACCACCCACTTGGTAGCCACTGTCGACAATTTAAACGACGTGCTCAACTTTGACTCCGGAGACATCGACAGCATGGATGACGATGCAGGAGATACCGACGAACCAACGCCAATAGGGCATTGGACAGCCACCTCATCTCACGATGTGTACATGGTGGATACCCCTAAAGGAAGCGACAACGAGGAAAAAGGGGATGGGACGGGAGATCGACCCCCCGAAAAGCAATCAAAGCGTCGGGGTAAACACCGACCCAAGCCCCGCCTCGACAAAAACCCAGCCATAGAGCAGGACGAGCCGGTAGACGACGAGAAGGCCTTAGAGCAACCGTCCGAACAGGGCAACATGGATAGAGAAACCGAACATCCCTCCTCCGGCGAAAACGGCATTCCGGACGACCTCACGCCGGATAAACCTATGGAGCAGAAGAATCTCCACGAGAGGCTCGTTGCAACTGCATGTAGCCTAAAAAAGCAGAAGCGGAAGCTAAAAACAGCGGAAGATGCACTCCGGATTAGATGGAGCAAAGTAATCAATACTGCAGATAAATACAGCGACAGTCGCCGCACTAAAAGCTACCCGAAAAGAAAGCTACTGCCTGAATTCGACGAACAGGCACGAGAGCCCTCGCATTCAAAAAATGAGAAAGCCACACGGTCGGATAGACGACCCCATAAAGCGGCAAGCGGCGCCGCACCTAAATCGGCATGCGACCCACTTAAGGATTCGTATCATGGCCCAGTCAGGTCCATTTATGGGCCAAGAAAGCAAGCTCTCGTAAGCAATGCTATGAAGCCATCATCAGAATCCGGCACACCCAAATACAGGGGCGCCGCACACCCCCTATGTTTCACCGATGAGGTCCTGGACTATGAATTTCCAGAGGGATTCAAACCCGTAAACATAGAGGCATATGATGGAACAACAGACCCTGGAGTTTGGATCGAGGACTATATCCTCCACATACACATGGCTAGAGGAGATGATCTCCACGCCATAAAATATTTACCCCTTAAGCTTAAAGGGCCAGCCTGGCATTGGCTTAAAAGCCTTCCTAAAAACACAATTGGAAGCTGGGAAGAGCTCGAGGATGCTTTCTGAGCAAACTTTCAAGGGACCTATGTCCGCCCTCCGGATGCAGACGATCTTAGTCACATAACTCAACAACCCGGAGAATCAGCTCAGCAGTTCTGGAATAGATTCCTCACTAAAAAGAATCAGATAGTCGACTGTCCGGACGCTGAAGCCTTAGCAGCTTTCAGGCACAACGTCCGAGACGAATGGCTCGCCAAACACCTCGGCCAAGAAAAGCCAAGAACAATGGCCGCACTAACAAGCCTCATGACCCGCTTTTGTGCATGGGAGGATAGCTGGTTGGCAAGGTGCAGCCCCAGCGACCCAAGTACATCCTAAACTAGGGATGGAAACGGAAAACCGCGACGCAACAAGGACCGTCGCTGGACTAAGGACAGAAGTCCAAAGAGCACGACAGTCAATGCCGGATTCAAAGGCTTACGACAAAATCAGGCAAAATCGCCCCCCAGGACAACAGGGACGATCCATCCAACCTAAATAAAATCCTGGACAGGATATGTCAGATACACAGTACTCCCGAGAAGCCTGCTAACCATACCCATAGAGACTGTTGGGTTTTCAAACAATCCGGCAGACTCAATGCCAAACACAAGGGGCTCGACACACCAAGCAAAGACGAGGACGAACCCCAAAAGCAGAGCACCAGGAAACAAAAGAACTTCCCACAAGAAGTAAAAACAGTGAACTCACTTCACATAACAAAACGTGCGGTGCCCGTAAAGGTACGCACCACACGGTCCATCCCCAAAGGGTCCTGCCACTGGTTGTCAAAACCGATCATCTTCGATCAGCTAGATTATTCTAGAAATATCAAGAATGTAGGCTGGACTGCCTTGATACTCGATCCAATAATTGGTGGACTCCAGTTTTCAAATGTCCTTATGGACGGCGGCAGTGGACTAAAACTGATATATCAGGATACAATCCAGCACATGGGGATAAACCCAGCAAGAATCCGCCGCAGCAAAACCTCCTTTCAAGGGGTAATACCTGGTCCGGACACCCATTATATGGGTTTCCTCCGGCTCGAAGTCATATTCGGCTCTGCCGATAACTTCCGCCGCGAAAAGCTGACCTTCCACATCGTCCTATTCTCAAGTCGCTATCAAGCACTACTGGGACGCGAAGCTTTCGCTCGCTTTAACGCAATACCGCATTATGCATCTCTTACGCTTAAGATGCCCGGTCCACGAGGCATCATCTCTTTGAAGGGGAAGCACTAAAGTGCGCCTCCCCAAGCGGAGGACTGTGCGGCCGCTTTGACAGCCCCACAGCAAAATGGCCTCACCGGCCAAAAAACTTCAAAATAGGTCATTCAAGACCACGAACGCGGATAGACGAGTTCAGTGCAAAATCATCATTGATGCAGGCCTAGTGGCCATATAATCCCGCACTAGGGGCTCCACGCATATACAATAAGAAACAATAAATCTCAATCTTATATATTTTACTTTATACTTTGTTTATTTTAAACCTTTTCGGCACGACCCATTTTCAACTCAGTTCCTCTCTTTTACAGATGAACGTCGTGCGGCGCCCGTCCAGGATACGGCACAACGGAGACACGGGCGCAGACATGCAGTAGGGACCCATCCTAAAGGATTCTTTTTAGATTAAGACCCTGCGTAAACCTTTTTTACTGTCTCTTGTTGCTACACATCCCTTGGTTTTTTTTTGATATAACCAAGGAGGAGGTTGGCGTCTTGGCATGTGGCCACGTCAGAATTTTTGCACATACCTGGACACTAGGGGCTTTTTTTAATAAAGAGTGTTGTTTCACCTGCACTCATAAAGACCGAACACCTTAGGGAGTGTTCAGCATCGTGAGTTTTGGCATTATATGCATCAACTCCGAATCATGTCTTTGGTCAAATGTTGGGTTGCCCGGCTCCTGAGTTCGGCTACCTTATGTTCCGCTCTATCGGCTAAGGTAGCACCAGGAGAACTACTGCGATTGTGCCCCGGTTCGGCCGGGCGAGCACCTCAGTAGAGAAAGCCGAAAACTGACTATCATGATGTAGCGTGAGACTGGTCAGCCACTCGATGACCTATCGGAATCTATCGGATTCCTCTGCTTTAATGAAGGGCCGCTTCCCGATCAGGCACATACGCGCCCCGAACTCGGACGAGCGCAGTTGCCACCAAGGGGCTACCTAAATAGTCTCACTGTCAAACTCCTATGGCTAAGTGAAAGTGATAAAGCATTATAGTCCGGTTGCCTGGCCCGCTGAGCTATCACCTCCTTTGTAGGACCAAGACGTTGGGTTAAGTGTGAAAATGCGTCTTCTGCAATCACCCCCGCACTATGTGCGTGGGGGCTGAAGCCAACGACTGCCATCTTTCAGATTTTGTATATATATATATATTTTTTTAAACGGCCGCACAGGAGGTGTTCCCAATACTTGGAGGCACAAGTATAAATAAGGCCACTATAGTTTATCAAAATATTACTTTATAATTACATATGCTATCATAACATAGCATCTTTCGGGCACTACATTTATATTACACGAGCGCCTTCAAGAACTTCCTGAAAGTAGTGCTCGGAGGGTACTCGGCTTTTTTCTGAATCTCGGGACGCAACAACGGTGGTCTCCATCTCTACCCAGTATGTCTTAACATGGGCAAGAGCCATCCTAGCGCCCTCTATGCATGCTGACCTCTTCATTGCATTTATACGCGGCACCGCATCAAGGAATTGCTGCACTAAGCTGAAATAACTCTTCGGCTCCGATCTCCCCGGCCACAGGTGACCCATGACGTACTTCATGGCGAGTCCAGACAACCTATTCAGTTCGGCCCATTGAGCCAAACGATCATCCACTGCCAGTGGACGCTCTGGATTGTGAAACTGCGACCAGAAAAGCTTTTCCACTTCGCGATCTTTCTAATCTCGAAAGTGTTCGGTCGCATCAGTAGCACTCGCTACCAAGTACCGATAGGTATCCTCCACACTCCACATCTGGTCCAACGGAGCAAACTTCGGATTGCAAAATTTCCTTCGCAGCATAAAGGGCTTTCCAGCCGCAATCTGTTCGGCCTGACGCAGCTCCTCCTTCGCAGCTCTCATCGCAGAGCGCGCGTCCTTGGCATTGGCAACGGCCTTCTCTAAGTCCGTCTGTTTCGCCTGGTCTTCTTTTTCAAGAAGTCTGCAACGGTCTGTAGCGCTTTTTAACTTTTCGGCCATCTCGGCCATCGCTTCCTTGCTTTGGCAATGAGCAGCCTGTTCGGCTCTCAGCTCTTCAAGGGCTTTCCTGGTGGCCGCATCACTTTCGCTGGCTTGTTCTTTAGCTCGAGCAAGTTCTGCCCTAAGACTCTCCACGGCGGCCGCACCGTCTGCGTCAAGCACACACATCGTAAGACACAGGCATAAAACTGTTCTTACCTGATGCCGCCCGAGGAATTACATACCTTGGGCCTCATCAAGCCGCTGATTGACAAGCGTGATGTCGGCATCTGCCACGTCCAGCTGCCGCTTTAGTTCGGCAAAATCATCAGTTCGGCTCAATTCCGGACACCCTGCCGCCTACATTCAAAGGCGACATCTTAGACCTGGGATTATGATCCTCCGTGTGCCGTCATTTCTTGACGACGCACAGAGTCTCAGGGGCTACTATCTACACAGGGCGCATCTTATTCATGCGCAACTGACAAAAGTATACATTATCTAATGTACCTCGAAACCCGTCAGTAAACTTTTGACGGCCTCTTACAATCCGCTCTCTGCGGATGAAATCCTTTCAGTCACTGTGCCCATCAATGCACGGTGCTCCTCTGAGATAGAAGCTCGCCCCAGCAGAATCTTTAGCTCCTCCGGCCGAGCACCAGACGGTGCCGGGCTCGTCCCATGACCTCTTTCGAAGGCCGGACGAGGAGAACCTCGGGGGGCCACATAGCTACCTTTCGCCCCTGCCGGATTCGGAGAAACCCTCCGCGACGACACCTCAGGATCGCCCGCCTCGCTAGGTGGCACGGCAGGGGGAGGCGTCCCGCTCTCCATCATCTCCGGAAGGAGATCCCCAGAAGACGAGCTCTGCTGAGAAGGGCTGAGGTCCGAGCTACAAGGTAAAGGTTTGGTTAATATTCTCAGATATAAATCAAGGATTTCCCTCATCCCTCAAAAGGAAAATCTTTCTCCACTTACGGCTCGCTGGAGAGCTGATCCCCTTGAGGGCGTAGTCTGGCCGAGGGACTCCCCGGCGTCGGACCCTCTGACGAGGATTTTCTCCCCCACTTCGAGGCCATGGTTTCCGGGTCGTCAGAGGCGGCTCTCTTCTTCCCCTTAGGAGAGGAATTGTCGGTTCCTCCCTTCGGAGCAGCCTCCTTCGAGGAGGCCATAGCTTCCTTGTCCTCCCCCTCCAAAGGCATTATCTCCAGCATCCTGACCAGCACGGGATCTGGCCTGGTTTTAGGAAGGGGAGCTGGACACCTGATCAGCTTTGCCTTCGCTATCCACTCCTGTTTAAAAGGACGGCTCTTTTAGGGGCAAGTTTATGACAATTATACGGATAGAAGGTCTGGGCACAAGGTTGCTTACTTGAGTATCCGGGCGATTGCAGCTTAGGCCTGCGTCCTCGGTTAAATCCGTACACATCTCTTGTGATCCGAAGAATAGTCTATACATATCCACGGGCGTTACGCCCATAAAGTTCTGGAGAGCTCGCGGTCCCTCTGGATTAAACTCCGATAGGCGAAGGGGGCGACGTTTGCCGGGCAATATTCGGCGAATCAGCATGACCTGCGTCACCTTGACCAAGTTGAGGTCTCCTTCCAAGAGATCCTTAATTCGGCCCTGTAACAAGGGCATGTCTATGGGCAAACCCCAATCTAACCCTCTGTTAACCCATGACGCTAGCCGTGGTGGGGGACCCAAGCGAAAGGCAGGAAGCGCCACCCACTTGGTGCTCCGGGGAGTGGTGATATAAAACCACTTTCGTTGCCACAAGCCTAGCTCCTCTTTAAAAGAGCCCTTAGGCCATGGACCATCAACATTTTTGCTTATAACAGCGCCTCCGCACTCTGCGTGTCGTCCCTTGATCATCTTCGGCTCCACTTTGAAAGTCTTGAGCCATAATCCGAAGTGAGGGGTAACACGGAGGAACGCTTCGCATACAACGATAAACGAGGAGATATGGAGGATGGACTCCGGAGCTAAGTCGTGAAATTCCAGCCCATAATAAAATAGCAGTCCCCTCACAAAGGGATCCATTGGGAAGCCTAACCCCCGAAGGAAGTGAGACACGAACACTATGCTCTCGCCGGGCTGGGGACTGGGGATAGCCTGCCTTTGAGTAGGCAACCTGTGCGAAATTTCGGCGGTCAAGAACTTAGCCTCTCTCAACTTTAGCACGTCCTCCTCCGTGATGGAGGAGGGCATCCATCGGCCTTGAAGGTCGGAACCGGACATTGTCGAAGGTCTGAGGCGCCCAGAATCTGGAGCCTAGGGTGTTGGAACTCGAGGCGACGGGCGAACTTGTTTTGGGATTGGAGAAAAGGAGTAAGGCCCTGGTCTCTTTTTAAGAGGTTGAATACCAGGAGCCCTCCCCGTAACCGTTTGGGACTCGCCTTTAATCGAGAAAACATGCTAAACGGGCACGATTGGGTTACCCACGTCCGTATTGATGAGAATCCCGTAGAAGGGGGGGCACACGATCTCTGCTTTGACAAGACGTGCCAAGGAAACTGCCTCGCAAAACACGCTGAGGTGGAAAAGTGAAAACGATTCGAGTAAAGGATTTGGCTGTAGTGTGATGACGCACTGCGGAATACGTCAGCAGATTTGATTTGTGTTAATATCATTCTCTCTATGGCAATATGTGGAAGCTTATTTTTCAGAGCCGGACACTACTCTTGGTGTTTACAATCTTCTATGAAGGACTTGGAGGAGGAACCCGCCTTGCAATGCCGAAGACAATTTGCGTGCCGGACTCGTCGTCATTGAAGCCTGGTTCAGGGGCTATTGAGGGAGTCCTGGATTAGGGGGTGTTCGGGTAGCCGGACTATATCTTCAGCCGGACTCCTGGACTATGAAGATACAAGATTGAAGACTTCGTCCCGTGTCCGGATGGGACTTTCCTTGGCGTGGAAGGCAAGCTTGGCGATGCGGATATTCAAGATCTCCTACCATTGTAACCGACTCTATGTAACCCTAACCCTATCCGGTGTCTATATAAACCGGAGGGTTGTAGTCCGTAGGACATCAACTCCATATACAACAATCATACCGTACGCTAGCTTCTAGGGTTTAGCCTCCTTGATCTCGTGGTAGATCTACTCTTGTACTACCCATATCATCAATATTAAACAAGCAGGACGTATGGTTTTACCTCCATCAAGAGGGCCCGAACCTGGGTAAAACATCGTGTTCCTTGCCTCCTGTTACCATCCGGCCTAGACGCACAGTTCGGGACCCCCTACCCGAGATCCGCCGGTTTTGACACCGACAATGGGTGACTTTAATTTCATCCGCTCTTTGGAAAATAGAAACTTACCGGGAGGTGATATCGATCACATTTTCAAATTCAATGAAATTATTAGTGCACTCACATTATTGGAAATTCCTATTAAAGGAAGACGGTACACGTGGAGTAGTATGCAACAATTCCCGTTTTGGAGCAACTTGACTGGTTCTTTTCGTCGCTAGAGTGAATTTCTACCTTCCCAAGCACCGTGATAAAGCCTCTTCATGCCCATTTCAGATCATGTACCGTGTGTGCTCTTAGTAGAAACGTCCATTCCAAGGTGCAAGTTATTTTGTTTTGGAAGTTTCTGGCCTTCACACCCTGGATTCATGCAACTGGTACAAACATCTTGGAATGCACCAATCAAGGCCTCATCTAGTGCTACTTTGATTTTGGACAAGCTAGAACAACTTAGATATGCTTCGAAGAAGTGGAGCAAATTGATCTCTAAGTTAAGTCTAATGATTGATAACTGTAACGAAATTCTCTTGCAACTAGACAACTTGGAAGAGCTTCGGCAACTCACTATACTTGAAGAGAACTTCAGGAATATTAGGAAAATCCACCTTCTTAGACTCCTAAAGTACCAAAGTGAATATTGGAAAAAGGTATGCACCTAATGTTGGGCAGTCAAGGGGGGAGAAAATACAAATTATTTCCACGCTCGTGCCAGAGAAAGATTTAGAAGAAATGCCATTTCAACATTATTGCTGCCAGATGGGCGACCGATTGAAAACCATGATGAAAAGGCAGCTTCTTTCCTTGATTGTTTCAAAAAGAGAATGGGTGTATCCAACCAACTCATATATGACTCTGAATTGTCAGATTTGATACAACGATGCTCGGATCTTGCTGAACTATGTGAGCCATTCACCAAAGAGGAAATCAACCATGTCATTAAATAATTCCTGCAGACCATGCACCAGGACCAGATGGTTTCAATGGAAAATTCTTGAAAGTCTGCTGGGATGTGATCAAAGAGCATTTCTAAAAATTATGTGAGGACTTGTGGGAAGGGAAAATAAACTTAAATTGTTTTAACACCTCCTTCATCACTCTAATACCAAAGAAATTAACCCCAGAGGCTATTAACGACTACCGCCCCATTTCTCTATTGGATTGTGTTCTGAAGCTCCATACCAGAATTCTTGCAGAAAGACTACATAGATGGATTCTAAAGATAGTGCATAGAAATAAATACGGTTTCATCAAAACTCGCACCATTAAAGACAGTTTGGGGTGGGCGTTCGAATACTTGCGCCAATGCAAACAATCTGGCTGTGAAATTGTCATTTTGAAGATGGATTTTTTAAAGGGCTTTCGACACAATGGAGCACTCCTTTATGCTCAACATGCTAAAATGCAAGGGTTTTGATGACATGTGGTGCATGTGGAATAAAATGATTCTAGACTCAGGCTCTTCTTCAATGCTACTTAATGGCATCCCAGGAATTGAATTTAAATACTAATGTGGTCTTAGACAAGGTGATTTGTTATCCCCGCTTTTATTTGTGCTAGCTGCAGACTTACTCCAATCTTAATTTAACAATCGATCAGCCAGCCTCAGAAAACTTACTGGTCATTCAATATAACAAAGAGAGTAATGAACTCAGAACAATCAAAATGATATTGGACTCATACGCTAAGGCCACTGGTCTCAAAATCAACTATGGTAAATCACAATTAATGCCAATAAATGTTATTGTGGAAAAAGAAAATGGTCTTGCCGAGGAACTCGGCTGCCATGTATGCACTATGTCGTTTACCTACCTAGGATTTCCACTAGGGACAACCTGACCCATGGTGAGAGAACTCATGACTTTGATGGATCATATAGAAAGAAGGCTCGCTGGGACGGTGATCTAGTTGTCATATGGGGAGAGAGTACAACTAATTAACTTGGCACCTCATCCCTCCTATCTTTTCTATGTGTGTTCTCAAGTTACCACTCAAATTATTGAAATTTTTGACCGTGCCCGAAGACACTGCCTTTGGAGGAAAGTCATGGACAGAGATGCACAAACACACTCACTAGAAGCTTGGGACTTGGTATGCCACCCAAAACAAAAAGGGGGATGTAGGGCTGTTAGACCTACGTATCCAAAACAGGGACTATTGTTGAAATATGTTCATAAGTTCATTCATAAAGTGGACACACCTTGG
The DNA here is from genome assembly GCF_018294505.1 of Triticum aestivum. Taxonomy (NCBI): domain Eukaryota; kingdom Viridiplantae; phylum Streptophyta; class Magnoliopsida; order Poales; family Poaceae; genus Triticum; species Triticum aestivum. The sequence continues at coordinate 377,536,341 of NC_057809.1, read as the reverse complement.
GTAATGATCATTTGGAATACATACTATGATGAAGCTCTGCCTCATGTAGCAAAGTTGTGGTTCATTCTGGTGGCAAGATGCTTTCTCACTAATGGATATTTACATAGGAATCACCACTTGCATACCGGCAGCAAGAGACATTGTCCTTCATTGGAAAGTTCTATGGCTCAGGGATCAATTGCTAATGGATTCACACAACCACCTATTCTCCTATGCTCAAAATGAGGATTTTTCATTCGCACAATTTCACTCTAACAACAATCCAACAACACACTTTGACCTTCCACTGTCTATGGAAGTGACAGTAGAACTGAATGACCTATCTCACATGATCTCAATAATGGATCTAGACCCAATGGCAATGGATGAATGGATTTTATGCTGGGGAGATTTAGATTTCAAACCAACGAAGTTCTGCAAGTTTCTATTTGGAAATGCCACTGCTCCCAAGCATATTACATCGATCTAGAAATCAAAATGCATCGTGAGGCACAAGGTCTTTGCTTGGCTTATGCTGCTAGAGAGGGTTAACACCAGAGATATGCTCCCAAGGCGACACTTCCACATTGGAGAGGATCACTCTTGCCCTATGTGTAGCCCAGAACGTTTGGAAACTAACAAACATATTTTCTTTGAGTGTCCTTTTGCATGAAGATGCTAGGAGATTACAAGGATTACTTGGGAAAACACTCTGGATCCACAAAACATGTTTGACCACGCAAGTGATGATTGGCACATACCACTATTTAAGGAAATAACCATCCTGGCCTCTTGGAACATATGGAAGCAAAGCAACAAAGTGGTGTTTGATAGGGAAATTGATTCACACTTTGATTGGTTGAGATGGCTGATTAGGAAATTTTAAGATTTAAGGTGTCCCTTGACAAATCCTCCTTCATTGAAGTGTTTTTAAACTCCATTGTACTTTGATCTAGTTTTAGAACTCTTGCTTGTAATCTCCTTTTTTTAATATTTGGCCCATGGCTATGTAAATACCTTGTAACCTTTGTTAACTTTTTATAAAAGCAATAATTTTTTTGAGCAAACATAGTAGGGTAAAAACCCTACTATAACTCTATTTTTCATTAATAAAATGGGGTTATGTATAGATGGAATACATCACATAGGGAAGCAGAAATAATTAAATGTTTACAAGTAGTCCAACCAGCTCTGCATTCCCTCCTTTAGACTAGGCTTGACTCTTTTGATGATGGTTCCATAGTGCTCTTTGAAACAAGTGATGCAGTGGCTCAAGTTCCTTGCCTTGTTGTCAAAGATGATGATGTTTCTATGCTTCCAAATGGTCCAACAGCCAGCAATTAGGCATTCTTTGAATGGTTGAATTTTATTTCTATTTCTGGCTTCAATTAGCATTTCATTGCAACTCAGATCTGTGTTCCATTAAATTCCAAGAGAGAGCCAAAAATTCTGGCTAAAATCACATGAGAAAAAAGATGTTTTAGGTATTCTATGGGTTCAACATCACATAGGACACACCTAGGTGTCTCAATATAGAAATTTTTCCTGGCGAGCAGATCTCTGGTGTTTAACCTATCCAGAAGCAATAACCAGAAAAATAAAATTTTTTAGGCAAACAACCAGATTTCCATATCCATTGGAATGGTTGTGGTGCTTTCTCAGGGCATCCCATCAGTTCAAAATAAACTTTCTTTGCATTCTATTATCCTGAAGCCCATTTGAAGTTCCATATGTCATGTGCATTGTTGTTCATTATTCCATTAAGAAGATTCATGAGCATGGTGCTTTGTTGGACAGCCACAGAAGACATGGGAAGATGGAACATACTGTAGAAATCATTTCCAGCTTCAATACATGCACTCTGAAGAGTGATGTCATTGTTTATGGCATAGGAAAACAAATGTGGGAAGTTATCTTTCAACAAATTATCATTCCATTTGTCATACCACAGAGAAATGGTATCACCTATTCCAGCCTTGCAAGTGGTAAGCACCTTGAAATTTTCAAGTATTGAGCAGCAATCTCTCCACCAGAATGAGCCATGCCTAGTAGGGTAATGTGGAACTTCACCATTACCATAATATTTATTCCAAATAAGTTGTACCCAGGGAATGTCCATCTTAATGAAGAATTTATATAGGAACTTAGTCAACAAAACATTGCTGTGAACTCTGAGGTCCAAAACACCAAGGCCTCCAGCTGATTTTGGCAAGCATACCTGTTCCCATTTGACTAAGCACTTCCCATATTTGTTGATATCTTTGCCATACCATAGGAAATTTCTACCAGATTTCTCAAAGTGATCCAAAATGGTGAAAGGAACCCTGATGCAGCACATTGCAAATATAGGTATAGCAGTAATAATGGCCTTGAGGTGAGTTAATCTACCAGAGTAAGACATCATGGTTGCAATTCCAGAGATTCTTTTATAAAAGCAATAGTAGGAGCCTCTACTACTGTTTTAACTGTTAAAACAGTGAACATCGGTGGCAGGTTTAAGCACCACTGGTGATATTACCTCTTTTTGGATTCTATATGAACTAGAAGAAGATGTGCGTTTTGTTGTGCCATTTCTCCCATTCTTCTATTGGTCGGCTCAACAACACGTTCTTTAGATTTGGTGATTTGGTGGTTCTATGACATGTTTCACTAAATTCCTATTGTGGTGAACAGACTTAGCACATGGTGCAAGATGAGTTAAATAAAGGAAAACAAAGCTTTCCGCCAGAACATAAAACAGAAGATATCTCAAAGAGATCATCATAAACACAAAAAATACATTAATTTTGTATAGGGAGAACACTTTACACTAATTATGATTTGGTAGAAAGAACATTATTGTTGTATATCTGGACTGTTTGTCATGAAAGCCCCATCTTGAATTGATGATTCTCCGCGATCTACAACCACAAGAAAGAGGGTACTCACATGTAAACAATACTAAAAGAAGCAACTTCCCCAAACAAGGTGTAAATTCAAGTAAACTAACATTAATAATCATGGGCAAGCGAGTAATTGCTAAACAAAATTGGTAAGAGTGTTTCCTGAAGTTTCACTAAAATGTCACACCAGTGACATGACTCTAATTTTTGTGCTCTAGAAGAATATTGAAAGAAGATGCATGATGAGAATTCTTTGCCTACAATATCTTTAAGTTCGCATATTTTTTGAATTTTTTTGTAATTTGTTAAGCTGCTATTCAATACATATTACATCCTTATATAAATTTATGTGCATTAGACTGCTCGTAGTGGTCTTCGGTCCACTCCATGATGAATTTTGCAAGTGCTTCAGACTTGATTGTTGATCTTGGCATGTAGCTGATCTAAAAACGGTAGGAGCTTGATTGACCACTTGGCCACTTGCCATGTTGTGTCTCTATTTTTTATTATATTTGACAATGAGGGTGGCTATGACCGTGATCTGGTTTGCTTGGAAGTAGTGTCGGAGTTGCTGGTCTGCCATAAACAAGTCACAGGTTATTTTTGGTAATGTGGGCACCGAGTCTTGCATGGTGATAGTACTTCACTGACATAATACACCAGATGTTGAACCCTCTGAGATTTGTCTTGTTCTTCTCTTCCTCTGCTATGATGACGTTGACCACTTGCGTCGGCGGATATGCAGTGTAACATGGGCTTCGTTTCAGATGGCGATTCTAGCAATGGATTGGACTGCACCAGGCACTTGAGGTCCGTGAAAGCGTCTTTTGCCTCATCATTCTTGTGGAACTTGCCGCCTTCCTAAGGATCATGTATAAGGACGGGAATTTTTCGCCTAGGCGGGAGATGAAGAGACTGACAGCCGCAATGCAACCCGTAAGCTTCTAGACTTCACGAATAGTTTCTGGTAGCTCGAGCTCAACGATTGGATTTAATTTTTTGGATTTGCTTCCATGCCCCGCTCATAGACAATAAAGCTAAGAAGTTGGCTTGAGGAAGCCTTGAAGATGCACATGTCCGGGTTCAACTTCATGTTGAAGCGGTAATGGTTCGTGAAGGTTTTCTCGAGGTCGGCTAGCATGTTGTCCCATTGCGTGTTTTGATGACCATGTCATCAATGTATGCCTCCATGTCGATCCCTAACTGACCGTGGGGACACTTTTGCATTGTTCATTGATATGTGGCCCCGGTGTTTTTAAGCCCAAAGGGCATGGTGATGTAGTAGTAAATATCAAAGGGTGTAATCAACGAGGTCTTCTCCGGATCTGACTCCTTCATTTGATTTGGTGATAACTGAAATGGGCATCCAAGAAATATAGGTTCTCGCAACTTGCAGTTGAGTCAATTTTTGGGAAATTGAATAGAAAACAAAAAAATCACCCTACGAACACCCAGGAAAAATATCAAGATGCATATAGGGTTTGGATCAACGACCGTTACCGACTTCTAAGTGCAGGGAGGTAGATGAGTCGGTGTAGATCGTACTTGGAGTCCCTCGAACTGTTGACTAAGATCCCGTGAACCGCCCTCGAATGATCCCTCGAACGGAAGACCGAAAGCACAACCTCTCTACTTGGTTGCAAGAGTATCGTCTTCATATCCGGCAGCGCTTCGCGGTCCAGAGCTACTCATCACTGGAGAATTGGAGGGAGTGGATTAGAACCACACTGGGATTCTAATTATGAGGATTAGAGGATCTAGGTTAAGCTCTAATTGATCAACTAGGATCAACTAGAACTAGAACTAGAGGAACTAGTGGAGGCTCCAAAACTTGTGTGTACAGAAGTGCCAATACCTCAAGTATATATAGGTTGGGATGGGAGATGGGGCACCACACAAGGGGAGGAGTCCTACTCCCCTTGTGTTAGCCCTAGGGGCAGGAGGATTCCTCCCCCGAGTCCAATTCGGCCTCCCTCAAGGGAGAAAGGGGGCGCCACCCCTACATGGGCCTTGGTGGCCCAATTCTCCCTCCACCACTTGGCCTTTTTAGGCCCGTTGATATTAAATTAAATATAAAATCCCTCTAACAATTACTATATCATATTATATATATATATATATATATATATTATAATTTAACATCGCCGAAAACATTTTCCACCTACATATTAATTATCGGTAATACCCGGTATTACCTAATAAACTACAAAACCCTTCCGGTGACCCCGAAACTCTTCTTGTTCCTCTCAAAAATATTCCAAATATTAATGAAACAATTCCACAAATAAATCCTCGATAATCTCATCCTACTAACACTCAGCCGATCATGGTTACCTTAAGCTTGTGACCCTATAGGTTCTGTAAATCATAGACATGAACAAAACCTCTTCGTTCAATGACCGATAGCGGAACCGTGGACGTCCATATCGATCCCTATGATTACACGAATTAAATTCGAGTGAACCTTTGGTTATTATGTGATGTTCCATTTGCTTTGCGATACTTCTACAAAACCTGGGGTGCATCGATATCCTCCTGAGTCATGCACATGCTCACTATACCGTTGATCCCGTTGCCGCTTTTGTTCTTCTTTATCGTTGAAGTGTTCCAGCATCCCTGTGACATAGTCATGTATGTCTGGCCATAGGATGATGGATGTCATCACACAGAGAGGGCCCAAAGAATATCTTTCCATCGCCGGAGTAGCAAAACCCACTCTCGAGCTATCTAGTCTCTTGTCAAACTTTTTGATGAACCTGTAAGTTATCGTTATGATCACCATGTCACTGATGATGTTTGAGCAACCCCAAAGTCCACCATATGGTAGGAAATGACTAAGATATTCTCATGGTTTGAGGAACTGAGACACATGCTAACACTCTGTGTTATAACAATTGATTTTAGATGATTTTATCTCAAAGTATAATAAACAAGATTGGGTCGATTCAATATGATCGTTCTTCTAACGCCATACTCTTAATGTTGTTTCAGGACTATCGTTACACTTAATGATATCCTGAGATCCGAAAAACATGATCACCAACAACACTTGAGCTAGTCTCAAAGGCAAGATCGGGGAACCAATATTTTACCGTATCATTCTACACGTGCATATGAGTTTCCATTGAATAACCTATTCCAGTATCACAACAGTTATAGCATGAAATATAAACTCTTAATCATGAAAATGGAAATATAATAATACAATATTATTGCCTCTAGGGCATATTTCCAACATTGGTCACCCGGTCAATGCGAGGTAGTGGGAATGGGTCTTTTGGATAGGCCTTGTCTAGGTTGGTATAGTCGATGCACATTCAAGGACATGATCTTTTTCCTGACCATAACAGGGTTGGCCATCCACTCTGGGTGGGCGACCTCCTTGGTGAAGCTCATAGCTAGGAGTCGGGTGATTTCTTCTTTGATTGCACATCATTTCTCTTTCCTAACTGGCCTTGCATCCTTGCAAACATCAAGGCTATGCTTGACAATGTGTGCGAGAACACTAGGCATGTCAATGGGCCTCCAAGCGAAGATGTCCCATTTATCTTCGAGGAACTGCATGAGCGGGGCCTCATGTTTTGGGCTTAGTCTCCTCCTACAATGGCCATCTTGGAGGGTTCCTTGGGGTACACTCTGAACTTTTTGGTTTCTTACGTGGGATGGAATGTCAGGTCGGGCTTAGACTTCCTAAGCAAGGAAGTTGTGGTCATGTCTACATGCCTCTTAATTTCCTCGAGTTCTGTTGATGCCAAGCTAGCCTCAGTGTGTTCCTCCGCCTCATGCACTCTCTTAGTGTTGCCCCGCACTATGATGGTGCCGCTTTGGCCTGGCATCTTCAATTGTATGCAAGCGTATGAAGGCATCGCCATAAATTGCACGTATGCAGGCTTGCCGAGGATGGCGTTGTAACTGTTGTGGAACTGGGTGACCTCTAAGCATAATGTTTCTGATTGGAAGTAGTCTTTGACTCTGAACATGAACTAGAGGGAGATCTTCCCTAGCTGTTGTACTTTATTTTTGGGTATGAACCCGTGCAAGCTGGTAGGCGAAGGGCATAAATAGGATTTAGAGATGCTCATGTTTTCCAGTGTGTTGCAAAAGGTAACGTTGATCCCACCTACCGTCATCCATTAGGACTTTGGGGAGGCGGAAAACACCAACGATTGGGTCCAACACTATGGTGAATTTCCTTGGATGAGGGATGACGTTCGGGTGGTCAGAGCGATCGAAGGTGATGGTGTTGTCGAACCACTCCAGGTACTCCATGCAGACGGGTGTGATCACATAAACCGCTCTATGAGCGAGCATCAGGGCTTTGCGCGTGTCAGTGGCTCGGAAGATCATGTTGACTGCTTGTGCGAGGGTGGGGTGGTGGGTTGTTGAATGTCTACACTACAAAAAAATACACTTCCGTGATGATACATGTTTGTCACAATAGGTCGCTTTTTTTGTCATGCATGTACATCCATGACAAATTTATGACAGAATCAAGATAGTCATACCTGTGCTGTCGTAGAAGTGTTCCATGACATTACCAAAATTATTATCACGAAAGTGTCCACTTCCATGACAATAAATCGCGCGTCACAGATGTGCTTTCGTCAAGGGTGACCGACATGTGGCATCCACCGTAATGGAATGGCATTAAGCTATTGGGTCGGGTTTTGGATCCGATAACCCGTTAATAGCCCCGACCAATGGGGATTTTCCACGTGTAAAATCATCATTGGCTAGAGGAAACATGTGTCGGCTCATCGTTGGGACAGATGTCATCCACTCACTGGACAGAAGGCACCTATGATATGTTGACACGTGGCACGGCCCAACAGTGGCCCATTCCTGTGAAAAGGCCGGCCCATTTGACTTGGTCAAAAGCTGGCGGGCCAACCCATGGAAAGCCTGTTAACGGGCATTCGCATATAGCCCATTTACAGCTTGTTAACCCAAGGCCCGTTACGCCCTATCCAAATTAGGCCCAGTAGCGTCATCTGGGCCGTACAATAGATTCCAGCCCGTTTTCACTTCTGGCCCATGTATATCCCATGACGTCTTTCGGCCCATATGAGGCCCTTTGTAACTCTTGGCCCATTAGCGGCCCGTGCTGAATTTGGCCCGTAATGAACAGTGTATCACTTTACACCCATTAACGGCCCGTGGTGAAACTGGCCCGTAATGAACAGTGTATCACTTTATACCCATTAACGGCCCGTTATTCCATTGGGCCGTCTCCAGCCCATGTTATCTTTCGTCCTTCTCAGAGCCCATTTATTCTTGGGCTCATTTCCAGCATTCGTTTACTTACGGCCCGTTACTGTCATTTTCTGCTTGTGGGCCAAATTCAGCCCGTGGTTACAGTCGGCCCGTTTGTGGTCCGTTAATACGTTGGGCCGTTTTCATAGCGTCATCAAATACAGCCTATTAACGATGGCCCGTTATGGTCGGCCCATGAACGGACGATTCCAACTCTAGCCCATTTATGGCCAGAATGCGGTCTGTTTGGCCCGTGTTTGGCCAATCGATCATACAGCCCGTATAAGGCCCATTGATGATACGGTCCGTAGAAGGCCCATTGATGATACGGCCCGTAGAAGGCCCATTGTTTCTACGGCCCGTAGAAGGCCCACTATTTCTACGGCCTGTAAAAGGCCCACTGTTTCTATGGCCCCTAGAAGGCCCACTGTTTCTACGGCCCGTAGGAGGCCAAGTGTCACTACAGTAAATATTAGCCCATGGTTATTGTGGCCTAGTTTTAAAAAATAGGTTATTGCAGCCACTAGCAAACCGCAGAAAAAGAGCTGCACTGACTACCAGCAAACAAATAAATAAGACAATGAGGAAATAAATAAGCAAGCAACTTACACTAGGCTATCACGGCTATTACACAATTACATCCACTGGGCATCAAAGTTCGCCACCAGTGCAAATATAGGGAACACAGAAGCATATAAAGCCGCAGCAAAACAAGTCCAGAAGTGAAACCACTTCAGAAGAGCTCAAGAAAAAATATCCTGGGTACCCATAATGCTGGAAAGATGCTTAGCAAGCTTATTAAGTTTCTCTTGTTTGGCGCTTAAGTCCTCCAGCACTTGTTGTTGCACCAGAAAGTATGCATCTGAATTCTGCAGGGACATCCTTAGTCCTTCGGCTTCCTATCACATAACATCTGATCAATGTCTTTCAACTTGAAGTTGAGACTCAAGAAGCCGAACTGATTCAGGCAATGAGTTCGAAGAGCTGGTGCCAGCAGTGGTAGCCAGTAACTTGAACACTACATCAAGACAGGACTTTGGGGTTGTCTCAGTGTCTTCAATATAGTTTTTATCAGCTTTCTTGGAGAACAATAGGGATGTCTCACTATCTTGAGCCTTATTTTCATTACTTCCTTTACCATTGCATAACAGGGTACTCTTCTCCAATATTTTATCCGCGTTCTAAAAGATAAACAAACAAACACATCTCAGGTTTACAATGTAGTATATGAAACTCATTTTGGTAAACCAGTTCAGTAGTAAGGTGGACAGGATAACAGCATGAAACAAACATATATCTATGTAGTATGGTCACTGTATGGTCTATATCATTCTAGTTTATGTTGCCAAATCAGGATAGATACAGTTCGAATCATATCTATTTAAGACAAAGCAGCATAGACAGAATATAAGTGTGGGAAACTACACAGCAATAACAACACTTGTAATGTGCATGGCATGAGAACATAACTGTTTATTCAATTGAAACTGAAATCAACATAGAGCAAGTTACAATAGCAAACAGCCAAACACGTTGAAGAAACAGGTTTAAAACATACCTGTTGCGCCATTGGAGTTTCAATTGCATCCTTCAAATTTAAAATTAGTTGGTATCAGTAAATACAGTGATGCAAGAGCAAAGTAGTATGAACCATAGCTACGGAACCTGACATGAGAACAATTCTTCTTCTACTTTAAGCATTGACTTCGGGTTCGGAGTGGTGGTCCTTGTGATTTGGGCACTGTAGTTGCCTTACTAACTGCTCGTGTTTGGGTGCTCTGTGGTGGAGACGGTGCTGTGTCAACGGGAACTGGGTGTCTATCTGCTGGGGTTGGGGTTAGAAGGGGTGTAGCTGGTTCTCTGTCCAACTAGGTAGGGGTACAATCTGCATGAGTGTGGGTTATGTGTGGTGGGGCTGGTTCTTGGGAAAGTACAACCGTGGTTCTATCTGCATCAACAGGTAGCACGATCTTTTCTGAAGACCGTGTTTTTACTCCCACAGATACTGCCATCACTCCCTCCAATTGAAATGGCTGATAAACAAGAAAAGTAATTGAATGTACAGATATTGTAAGATAGACAGGTGCAATGGATAGTAGGGAAGAAAACAGGGCATGAAATAATTCACATTTATGTTGTCTAAGCAAACAGAATAGCAGGACATAATTTCACATATATTATGGCTAATTAAACAGGATAGCATGACACAATTTCACATGTATGATGGCTAACTAAACAGGATAGAATGACATACTTCAAAATATGATGACTATGTAAACAGGATGACATGATTTAACTATATGATGTGTCTATTAAAGTGGTTAGCATGCCATAAATCACAAACATGCCATCGATGGAAACATGATGGCATGATATAATTCACGGATAGAATGACATAATTTAAATATGATGACTATGTAAACAGGATGAGATGATATAATTATATTATGTCTTTAGAAAATGGGTTGGCATGCCATAATTCAAATACATGTTGTCTATGTAAACATCATGGCATGACATAATTCAAATATATGATTTATATACTAAGGAAGTGAGCAGAGGGCAATCGCATATATGATGTGTCAACTAAGGAGATGGCATTCAATATTGTGTATATGATGTAAAAACTAAGCATTGCAATACAACATATGCATTATATGAGTAATATAACCCTGCCAAGTTTGAGCATACACCTCAGGGGGATAATAGGACTGGTCATCTGCCTCTGAATCCTCCTCTGAAGAGCTATGTGTAACCAGCAAGATATCTGCTTCAGCAGGTAGCATTGTCTACTCCGAAGACCTTGTTTTCACTCCAGATTTCTCCATCACCAATTCAAATGGCTGATGCACAGGAAGACTAGTTGAATATACAAACATTATTGACAAAAGCAATGAGAAATACAAAAAAAGGACGGCATGATATAATTCACATATATGACGCTTGCCTAAACATCATGGCATTGCATAATTCACATACATAATGCCTTGCAACAAGATAACATTGCATAATTCACATATATAATGTCTTGCAACAAGATGGCATTGCATAATTCACATATATGGTAATTAGACACTAAACAGGTGGCATTCACACAAAGCATGTCTAAACTAAGCAAATGACATAGCAATGCAAGATACCATATGCATGATATGAGCAACATAACCCTGCCAAGTTAGGGCATGCACCTCGGGGGGGGGGGGGATATGACTGGTCATCTGTCTCTGAATCCTCCTCTGAGGAGCTATCGGTAACCAGCAATACATGCGCTTCGTCAGATAGCATTGTCTGCTCTGAAGACCTTGTTTCCACTCCAGATTTTTCCATGACCGTGCCAAATGGCTGATGCACAGGAAGAGTAATTGAATGTACTAAAATTGTTGACAAATTTAACACGTAATAAAAAATGATGGGATGATATAATTCACATATAAGATGACTAGCTAACCAGGGTGGCATTGCAAAATTCACATATATGATTCCTGGCTAGACAAGATGGCATTGCATGATTCACATATACGATAAAGAAACTAAACAGATGGCATTGACACAAAGCATGTCTAAACTAAGCAGATGACATCTTTAATGTATACAGTAAGCAATGCAAGGCACCATATGCATGATATTACCAACATCAGCATGCCAAGTTAGAGAGAAGACCTCATGGGGTAAATAGGAGTGGTCTTATCCTTCTGAATCCCCCTCATAACAGTTATCTTCCTCTTGATTACAATCCGAAATGGGTGGAGGGGCTGCCTTTGCACCCACCATGGAATGACGTCTGCATGAAATTTTATTGCCACGCAAGGCTCGTCTCTTTTGCTCTACATAATCAGTTCCATTGTGTACAATAACTGGCATGCATAGGGATAAAACATAGTGAGATTATGTAAGGAGTGCATGCACAAATCCAGAGTGATGGTAGCAAACTGTGGATAGACCCAAAACCAATGATAGCAGGTAGATAATAGCTTTAGTTAAAAAATACAGATAATGGCTCCTTTAATGTTTGTTTGCACCCAACATGAAACTCATAGTAGACACCGGAGATTAACCAGATAGTAGACAGATAGTACTAATTGCTGCCCCAATATGTACCCCACAACCATTTAAAAACTCAAGTTTCAGCATTAGTTTGGACCTGACTCGGAGTCTAATAGGTGAACATGACGATAATGTAGCATGTCATCATATTAAGCGATGCATAACATAAGCAAACACGGAAGAGTGCGACCTCTCTTGCAGACCCGTGTAGTCCTCAAGGTCATCTTCTCAGTTGATGATGGTAATGCAGTTGTCGTGGCTGCCGGCGGCGGGGAAGAAGATCTGAGGCGGCGAAAGATAGTCTGGAGAGCGGATCCCTGCTGTGGTGAACCCTTCCGTCGCTGGAGCAGCTGAGCTGGGGTGGAACACAGCACCGCAGGAGCAGGGCAAACCAAACAAGGTTTTCTTTGACACTGTCGGTGTACTAGAGTAGGGGTACCTTAGTATCCCGAACTTGTGCACGGGCAGTCGCAGCATCCCGCGGCAAGGCTTGTCGGGTGACCGCCAAGGTCCTCCGTGGTTCCTTTGGAGCCATTCAAGAACAAAGTATCCAAGCCAAGGAGACAAGACCCCGGCAAGAGGAGCTTGTCGGGAAGGCCAACCAAGGCAAGACGCTTAAGGAGACAAGACCCCGGCAAGAGGAGCTTGCCGGGAAGGCCAACCAAGGCATCTCAAGGAACTTGCCGTGACGCGCCACGCGTCCCGGCAAGGCCCGGTGAGTGACAAGCTCCCGGACGCGACAAGACAACGACCGCGGCAAGGCGCTTGCCGCGGCAAGCCACCACTCTGTGCCCGCGCTCCAGCACATCCACCAACGTGTCGCCCTGGGACCCTTCCAGGCGTACGTGGCGGGAGGCTGTGCAGCCAGGGGTGCGCGGTGGCAAGCGGCGCTGACAAGATTGCCATCGTGGCGAGCGGTGGTGTCCCTGACGGTCCCTTTTACACTATTTAGACGACGCAGACGGGCATTTAATGCCCTTGTCCCCTGCCGTCAGGGTTAGGTATGATACACTGTAGCAGGTAGCTGTACCTATCGCAGCACCTTTCCATTTTTACCCTTGTCTACGTTGCCACCTGTCGGTGACCCCTTGAGCATATAAAAGGAGGCCCATGCGCAACGTAGAGGGGGTGAGCGGGTTCAGAAGAAAAGAACACTCACGCTCGGTCTCGTTAGCTGCTGGTGTGTACTGTAGCACTCCGCGCTCCCGAGCAAGAACTCAATACAAACCACAAAGCAGGAGTAGGGTTTTACGCATCCGTGCGGCCCGAACCTGGGTAAACCGCTCGTGTGCTTCGCCTCGATCCGCTCTTCGTGCGACCTCCGCCCCCGCCGAACCGAAAGGGACTCGGCCCGCCGGTCCCATAGGTGCTCGTGGATCAGAACCCCAGCATCTTTGGCGCGCCAGGTAGGGGGCCTCGAGGTTGTGTGAACCAGATCCGGCGTTCACACGAGCTAGATCTTCATCATCTTCATCGACATGCCGCCGAAGAAGAAGGCTTCAGAGGCGGCTGCCCCGTCCGCGCCGAACCCACCACCGCCGGAGCAAACGGCTGATGGGGCAGACGCCGGCGGAAGAACGGGCGTCGACGAGGGAGCCCTCGGTGCTGCCAGGTCCAAGGACAAGGCCGCGCTACCCATCGGCAGCGTAGCCAGCTCCCACAACGACCGGGCGCACTCCAAGACCTCGGCGTCCGTACATGCACCGCGCCCATCTCAGGAGGCGCGGGACCGGCAGTGTCATGGTACTCACAGTACCATGCGTTTGCTAGACCAAGATCGAGCTGGTGGATCTCGGAGTGCTCAAGACCAGCATGCACGCCAACATGCTGGCACGAGCGAGGCACGGTCGCCTGGACGGGATACTGCTCCTTCTAACATAGTTAGAAGTCCGAGCATATCCCACTCCTCGCACCGTTCGCCACTGCCACCCGCCACTCCAGCAGAAGCTTTGGTGCGAGCTCAACTGCTCCTGGACTACCCTCCAACGGCAGACAAGATCGACGACTGGAGGGCCACCATTCAGAGTCTCATCGGCTTCGCCAACGGCGACACTCAACGGTAGCCGAGCATGTCGCAGCCGCGGCAAGTCAGCCAGGCACGAGCCGGTGGCGACAAGACCGGCGGGGGTGCAACCACTGTGCACTCTCCGCCCCGAAGGCCAAGATCGCCGACTCGCCGGATCCACCTCGACAGTGACTCCACCGCGTCATCAGATCCATGAGCTCGTCGCGATCAGCGCCAAGTTCTTCATGAACGACAGCAAGAAGACGCTCGTACTCGCATCGAGCGCCAAAGAGAAGCGTGACATCAATCGGACCAGCGCGCTGGGCCCTCTGTCGACATGCATGCGCCAGGGGAACCAGGCGACTTGCCGTACGCGGTAGGTTGCCCTGCGTTTACTCGTGAGCTGCGGCAAGTCCAGTGGCCCAGCACGAAGAATTTCAAGCCAGACGTACCAGAGAAGTACGACGGCAAGTCGCATCCGTCGGAGTTCCTCAGCATCTACACCATCGCGGTGCAAGCTACCGGGGGGAGGGATGACAAGATCCTTGCCAACTACTTCCCGCTGGTGCTCAAGCCCAACGTCAGGTCCTGGCTCATGCACTTGCCGGACAACTCCATATCCTCCTGGGCAGACCTATGCCATCAGTTTGTCGGTGCCTTTACAGGCGGCCACAAACCTCATGGCCAAGAGAGTGACCTTCATCTGCTCACCCAGAAGGAAGGAGAGCCTCTGCGCAAGTACATTCAGAGATTCAGCCGTGTACAGCACAACATCCCAGATGTCCACCCTGCCGCGGTCATCAGCGCGTTCCATCAGAACGTGCATAACCGCAGGATGCGGGAGGAGATGGCGATGTGCAGTATCAGAGACGTCAGTGAGCTGTATGCCCTGGCCGACAAGTGTGCACGTGCTGAGGAAGGGAGGAAACTCCCCGGAGAGAATACAGGAGCAGAAGGATCTGACAGCAAAGATGCTGCCCCGGCAAAGAAAAACCGGCGGCGGAACAACAAGAAGAAGAAAGGCAAAGATGTGCTAGTCGTTGAGCAGTCTGGCAACGAAGGTGGCGCCAAGAAAGCCAAAGCTGGTAGCTCCGGCAAGGAGATTGCCGCATGCACCAACTGCCAGGCTGTGGCGGTCGCCGACAAGCAGGACGGCACCGACAAGCAGTACTGCAAGATCCACCGCACCAAGGGCCATGATCTCCAGAGCTGCAAGAAGGTCGAGCAGCTTGTCCAGCAGCAAAAGGCTGAATACGAGCGACGCGACAAGGAGAGGGCCCAAGGAGGCGCTGGAGAATCTGGCAAGAAGCGCGCCGGCCGGGGAGGACGCCGCAGCAAGGCCAAGCAGCGGCAAGGAGACAGACCTCCCCGCGGCCGCGACAAGGATGAAGACGACGACGACGAATACATGGATGATATCGAGACCAGTGAGCAGGAGTTCCAGAAAGCCACGGAGGTCTTGTGTGTTGACGGCGGTGCTTCTCTGCATACTTCGCACCACCAACTCAAGAAATGGGTGCGGGAAGTCAATGCGGCAGAACCGCCTGTCGAGTCACACAAGCTTCTGAAATGGTCCAGCACGCCTATCATCTTTGATATTGAGGACCACCCTGATCGCACAACTGCGGTCGGGTGCTTGCCGATGTTGGTTTCACCAACTATCCGCAACCTCAAGGTCACTAAGATGCTAGTTGACGGCGGGGCCGGCTTGAACCTGATCTCCTCCGCTGTACTCCAGAAACTCCAGATCCCTGACAGCGAGCTTGAAGAGACCGGCACATTCCAAGGAATCAACCCGGGAAGGAGCAAGCCAAAGGGGAAGGTCACGTTGCCAGTAACATTTGGCAGCGAGGTGAACTTCAGGACTGAGAGGGTCACTTTTGACGTTGCCGATTTTCCATTGCCTTACAATGGGATGCTCGGTCGTCCAGCACTCGCCAAGTTCATGGCAGCCTCTCACTAAGCATACAACATACTGAAGATGCCAGGCCCGATGAGCGTCATCTCTGTCCCTGGCGACAAGAAGGATGCTCTTATCTGCGCCGACAAGATATACCGGGAAGCGGCAGCCGCAACAGACCGCAAGTCACTTGCCGTTGAAGCTCCCGGGGGGAAGAAGACCAAGTCCAGCAAGAGTTCTGATGCCCACTCCGGCAAGCGCACCTCTTCGGAGTGCTGCGCTGCCATCGAGGACGCACCATCGAGCTCCACCGGCAAGTATAAGAAAACAATGGCAGCTCCGCCAGAAACCAAGAAGGTGTCCACCAAGGAGGACGGCACTGGTGGTACCTTCACCATCAGTGCCACTCTCGACCCTAAATAGGAAAGCGCGCTCATTGCTTTCCTGCGGGCGAATGTCGACGTGTTCGCGTGGCAACCGTCTGACATCCCCAGTGTTCCCAGGAAAGTAATTGAGAACCATCTTGCCGTTTGTCCTCATGCGCGGCCCGTCAAGCAGAAAGTCGGAAAGCAAGCAGTGGAGCGCCAAGAATTCATTACAGAAGAGATCAAGAAGTTGGAAGCAGCAGGCCTTGTTAGAGGAGTGCTCCATCCCACGTGGTTGGCCAATCCTGTAGTCGTGCGCAAGGCGAACGGGAAATGGAGACTTTGTATCGACTTTACCGATGTTAACAAAGCTTGTCCCAAAGACCCATTTCCTTTGCCGCGCATTGACCAGATTGTTGACTCCACGGCCGGATGTGATTTGCTTTCATTTCTTGACGCATACTCAGGATACCATCAGATCTTCATGGCAGAAGAAGATGAGGAGAAAACCGCATTCATCACTCCATGTGGCACGTACTATTTCATACGGATGCCATTCAGTTTGAAAAATGTTGGTTCAACATTTGCAAGAGTAGTCCATGTCGCTCTTGAGCCACAAATACACAGAAATGTGGAAGCCTACATGGATGACATAGTGGTCAAGAGCAAGGACAAGGCAACTCTGATTCAAGATTTAGACGAGACCTTTGCAAATCTGCGCAAGATCAGCCTCAAGCTCAACCCCGAGAAGTGTGTGTTTGGAGTCCCCTCCGGCAAGCTTCTCGGGTTCTTCGTGTCTCAGCAGGGAATTGAAGCCAATCCCGACAAGATCAAGGCCATTGAGCAGATTGAAGCACCAAAGCGCGTCAAGGATGTACGAAGACTTGCCGGTTGCGTGGCTGCTCTCAGCAGGTTTATCTCTAGGTCTGTTGAGCGCGCCCTGCCGTTTTTCAAAATATTGAAAAAGGCAGGTCCAATGAAATGGACTCCGGAAGCGGAGGCTGCGCTGCAAGACTTGAAGAGATACCTGTCCTCCACTCCAATACTTGTCGCACCTAAGCCACAAGAGAAGTTGCTGCTGTATATAGCGGCAACCAATCAAGTGGTTAGTACTTTCATATATGAATGTCTTTTGAATTTCAGATTTGCAATATTGAGCATATGGAGTATTTTATGAAGTGTAGATATCTATTTTTAGCACTTAAAAAATGTAGTTTCATAGGAGTATAAAAGTGCAGACAATGTGATTGTCAGAGAAGAAACTGCAAGTTTCAGTTTCAGATAAGAAACTGCAACTTTCAGAGGCAGAGCATTTATATTAACACGGCCTTTTCAAACAGGGTTAACATCATGTTGGAAGTTTTATTCATGGTCGAAAATGGAACTACCAGCCAGTTAACATTATGCTGATCAACATTCATGCATAGCACATCTTCATATGATGCACAGTCAAAATGCCCACACAATGTCGAGTGTGCGAAACACAGAGAAAACGAGGGATGAAGTTTTGGCAAGTGTTGGATGTGGTTTTGGGCTGCCCCGTCTAGGCTTTCATTTTTAACATGCGCAGCCCACGTCCTCGGATGGGAGGTCCATAGGCCTGTTTGTATTTTCTTAGGGACGTCATGTATCGACCGGCCTATGGACCTCCCATCCGAGGTTTTATTTTTGGCAGCCCAATTTATGTATTTTTTTGAAGAAAACGCAGAGGTCTGTTCTATTTTTATATAAGAATAGGAACGCCAGGTCCAACTTATGTTTCCCTTCTAACTATATTGTATATATTTAAATTATTCTATATGTTGACTGTTTAGTTCACATAATTGGCAAATAGATGACCGCTCTCGCGATCCCCTTCGCCCCCGCCACCACCTTCACCCTCGCCGCTGCCCCCGCCACTACCTCCACCCTCGCTGCCGCCATAGATCTCGCCGCCACCCCTCGCCTCCTGACTCCGGGCATGCCTGCCCCCCTCAGTAAGTCCGCTCGCGCGCCCCATGGAGTCGCCGGCCATATCCACGGGGGAATGGCTAGAAGATAGGCAGATGTACAAGATGCATCTCCGACATGTCTACAAAGCCTTCCCGCGGATGCTCCAGCCGCTCGACTCTGTTGCGCCGGCGGTGCTGCGGGAGACTCGAGGGAGGAGATGGAGGGAGCGGGCGATGCGGATCCGCGACGACGCTCTCTCCTGGACCCAGTGCACGCGCGAATGGAGGGAAGCAGAGGAGGAAGCTGCGAGGGAGGAAGCTAAGGAGGGACCAAATCCGTTCTCTCACTCGCGCAGGTATGCTCGGATGTGCAAGGATCATGTGGATTGGGAGCTGCTATATCTAGTCCTGCGAATCTACTTCGAAGGAGATTTCTTGGAGAAGCACAAGATGCCCCACCTCAGTGAGCCACTGATTGCGTTCGTTCGATGGGCGAACGGAGAAGTGAATTCAGGAGATCCACGACATGCTGCGAGATGGGAATGCTTGACTGGACTCCTGCCCACCAGCACGCCACCGGAGCCGGAGCAGGTGGATCCCCTACCTTACCTCTCCCCCAAACCTGCAAAAGATTGAAATTAGGCTTGCAATCTGCTTCAATTGAGTTGTCTGGTGGTTATTTCTGCTTCCTGAGAGACAACATCTGGCTGGAGGATGAGAAGGTACCAGGAACTCCGATGAATTTCCCCTATCACAATGGGGGGAGCGCCGGTTGGGAAGTGGTACGGCCCACCTCCGCCCCAAATGGGGGCATAATCTGGGAAGGCTCCTGTAATTGCCCAAGATCAATCTGCTGGTGGTTCTGACACTCAGATCAGTGGGAAATCTCAAGGCAAGAATCAGCAAAAGAAGAGACGGGACATCTAGAAAACTGCTCCTGCCCCTACTTCGGGCCTTATGGCATACTCTGAGGTGATCTGCTACAAATGTGGGGAACCAGGGCATCATTTGGATAAATGTGTCAAGCCCAAGAGTTGTTTTATCTGCAAAATGGTTACCCATAAAGTTGAGAATTGCCCTGTCAGAAGGAAAACTCACAGTTCTGCTAGATATGTTGGAAGTGCTGCTTCAGGATTATGTCCACCATTGACAGAATTTTCTGTGACACAGAATTAGATAGTTTTTTCTCTTTCTAGTTGTAGAGCTCTGCCCAGATGTGGTAGTGATCACACTCCTTTGCTTTGGGACTCTGATCTTGACCAAACTCCAAAGAGCAATAGTTTTAAATTTGAAAAGTGGTGGTTGCTTAGAGAAGATTTTACTGAGCTAGTCAGGAAAATCTAGAATGAGCCTACTTGGAGCAGCTGCCCCCTAGAAAATTGGCAGATCAAAATCAGGAGATTTAAAGAACTACCAAAGGGTGGAACTCCAATGAGGAAGCTAATCTTAGAAGATACAAAAGGCTTCTCCTTCTTGAGTTTGATTCTCTAGATATTAAGGTAGAAACCACTGACCTCTCTGAGGCTGAGACTAATAGATTAAACTTTGTCCATGGAGAGCTTAAGAAAATTTGGCTTCAAGAAGAAATCAAAGCCAAACAAAGGTCTAGAGATAAGAACATTAAGGAGGGTGATAGAAATACTGCTTACTTCCATGCAGTAGCTAACCAGAGGAGGAAAACCCTCATTCACTCCCTTGATGGCCCTAATGGCCCTGTTACTGAGGTAGATGAGATGCGGAAAGTGGCTAGTGACTTCTACAAAGACCTGTTTAAGAAAGAAAACCCTTCTACATCTCTACAAAACAATTTTTTCTCTGCTTCTGAAAAAGTATCTCATGCTGAAAATGAGCTGCTAGAAGCCCCTTTTTCAGAGACAGAGGTGAAGGAAGTCATTTTTAGCTCTTATCTTGATGGGGCTCCTGGTCCTGATGGGATTCCCTTCTTGTTTTACCAGCATTTTTAGGACTTGGTGAAAAATGATCTCTTAGATCTTTTCCAAGCCTTTCATAGAGGAGAGTTGGATCCAGCAACTTACTAATGAGGGTCTGTTGGGGTCAAGTTAAATAACTGTGAAAGTGATTTTTTTTCCTTGCTTGTAAAGGCCTTAAGCAAGGTGACCCCATCTCCCCGCTTTTGTTTAATTTAGTAGTGGATGTTCTTACTAAAATGTTGAGCAAAGCTGCTGATCATAGTCTGTTTGCAGGGCTCTGTCCTGAGGTCTGCCCTGGTGGCATCATCTGCGTTCAATATGCAGATGATACCATCCTTTTCTTAGACAATGACTCCACACATGCTAGCAATCTGAAAACTGTTCTAACCTGGTTTGAACAAGTCTCAGGTATGAGAATCAACTACTCTAAAAGTGAACTCATCCCTATCAACATGGATGATCAGGAGTTAGCTGACTTCCTCTCTATTCTAGTCTGTAATAAAGGTAACTTCCCCATTAAGTATCTAGGTATCCCTCTCCACTATGATAAACTGAGGAGAGAGGATATCCAACCCCTTCTGGATAAAATCATTAAAAGGATTGCTGGGTGGAGGGGCAAACTTCTCTCTGACAGAGGTAGATTGATCCTCATACAAGCTTGTTTGGCTAGCATTCTAGTGTATCTCCTCTCCTTCTTCAAGTTCCCTAAATGGGCAGTGAACCTCATCAATTCTCAGATGTCTCATTGCTTGTGGAATGATTTTTAGGGAAATAGGAAGCTACACCTTGCTAATTGGGCCCTAGTCTCTATGAAAAAAGATTTTGAAGGCCTAGGCATACCTAACCTCCAAGAAATTAACATCTGTCTTCTAGGGTCTTGGATTAAAAGATTCTATGAGGAAGACCTGAAACCCTGGAAGCTTCTTATTGCCCATAAATACCTAGGAAATAAACCTAATATTTTTGTCCCTTCCTCCAACCCTAAGACCTCTAGATTCTGGAAAGGATTAAAATCTATTATGCATGCTATGAAATTTGGCTACAGATGGAACATAAGGGATGGGAGCAGAACCAGGTTCTGGGAAGATACTTGGTTTGACACATCCCCCCTAGCAGTCCAATTTTGGCCTATTTACTCTATCCGCAATGAGCTTAACAAAAGTGTCAATGAAGTTTGGGACGGTCAATGCCTAAAACTCTCTTTTAGAAGGAACTTTAGTGATAGTCTCATGGAACAATGGTTCCAGTTGGAGGAAATTGCCAAAAGCATTACCTTTACTGCCGAGCCGAATGCCCTGATTTGGCAGCTGGACAATAAGGGGAAGTATTCCTCCAGCTCCATCTATCATGTTATCAACTTTAGAGGGGTTCAACCCGTGTTTGTCCCTGTTGTCTGGAAATTGAGAGTTCCCCTAAAATTCATGTATTTCTCTGGCTTCTCTCCAAAAACAAATTGATGACTAGGGATAACCTTAGGAAGAGACACATCATAAAACCCCTTAATTGTGTTTACTGCTTGGAACAAGAGTCTTGTTCTCACCTATTTTTTGAATGTATAGTTGCTAAACATATCTGGGCCCACATTGAGGAATATTTCTCTAGTCAGATTGGCTCATCCTTCGAGTATGTCGCCAGATTCTGGATTGCTACCAAAAAGTGCTCAGTTTTAAACATGGTTAGCTCAACTGTCCTTTGGTGCCTCTGAAAATATAGAAATGCTACGATTTTCAGTAACACCTCCTGGATTTCCATTCACAGGTCTTGAGGTTGACCAGGAACATGGTGAGGAACTGGACCATTCTCTCCTCCGGATCGGACAAGGACAAGTTGATGAGCTTCATGGAAACCCTAACAAGATCCCTCCAAAAACCGTTGGAGATCACTTGTGGCTGAACAAGGCTCGACCTGCTCTGGGGCTGGACCCGTGGGCTCGTCTCAAGATCTCTGATGAAGATGATGGGCACCTGGCGCCGAAAAAGAGGGACATCCACCATGCTACGCCTTCCAGCCCGGTGTCTCCGCTTGCTTACTGGTCGCCGCAGGCTGACACGGACCCTCGGCTGAAGACCATGAAGGCTTCGCTGGACCCTCCTTGTGTCATTTGAGTGCTCTATCCGCTCTGCCTTTGGCACCGCTCGGGTGATTTGTGTTATTCAGAGAACTTGTTCATCCACCCCCCTAGTTTGTAGCTTTTCTACCTTTGCTTTCGAATTGCTCTTTGAGCTGTTGTATCAGAATATGTTGTGGTTTCGTTCTCAGCAATGGAACCGGGGAGATGCTCCCTGTTTTTATAAAAAAAAATATTTTATATGTTATTATATAAAGCTTGGTAAGACTGTAAATTTAAGGACGAATGTAATAATATCACTTATTATTTAAATATATTTATAACAAAATGCTCAGCCCATTTTTTTTGATAACATTGCTGGCCCAACCCAACATTATAATTAGAATCAGTCCAGCAAAATCATGTATTTCGAGAAAGTGCAAATGGGCTATAATTTTTTAGGAAATAAAATAAACGGGCCGCATGGACGCTACATTATTTGTTCACCCAGCCCAGCTAATGGCTGTAATTCAAAAAAAGATCAAATTGACTGTAAATTCTACCGCGCAAAAAAAAGACTGTAAATTCTGAAAAACGGGTTGAATACGTGCCACATTTTTGGAGGCTGAAATGTGGGCCAATAGGTCGAAGCCAATGCAAGTCGTTGTCAATTTAGTCAACAAACGATTCTGACATGTTAGCCATTCGATTTACATCCAATGACCTGCATCCATCTTCAATCTCTCATCTTGTTCCTCCAGCGCCGCCGGGACCACCTCTCGCCTCCTGCTGCTAGCAGCTCTACTTAGCACGCTTCGCTATGAAGCGCTACTCCACCGTTGGCCAGGCCATCCCTCCACCTCTCCACACCTCCTGTTCTTCTCCACCGACTGCTGAACCACACCGCACTAGAACCAGTTAACCCTCATACACCTCTTTGTCTGCGACTCTACTCCCGCGTCTTCCCATCTCCAGCTCATTGCTGTCCGGGGCCTCGCCGTTGTCCACCACCTTGGATGCGCTCGGCACGGCGTGGTCAACATGGTCAAAGAACGACACCATCGGAAGTAGACTGTGTGTGGAGTGGCTGACAGCTGGGTCCACGGCCGCACACAAGGAAATGCCTCCTTATTACACGCAAAATAATGATTCCTCCACCTGACATCTGGGAGGAAGGGCCTCTGTATTTCGCGAAATAAAGTGCCCCCCGCTGACATGTCGGACCCACCAGCTATCTTCGCATGCAAGTGCCTCCTTATCACGCACAAAAAAATGAATATTCCCCCTGCCAGCTAGAACCCAGCATAGTGGGAGGCTGACTTGTGGGCCTACCAAGTTGACAGGGAGGGAGGGCTTTGTCAACTTAGTCAATACGAACGATTCTAACTCCTGTTACCGTATGATATTCATCCAACGGCCGTAGTGCTTCTTCAACCTTTGGTCTTCTTGCTCCAGCCGCCCAAACCAGCGCTGGTCGTGCCACATGCTCCTGCCTCCCGTGGCCGGCTGTGATGCCGCGGAGGCCTCACCGCCCCCTACTACTCCCAGCACTGGCCAGGCCATCCCTCTACTCACCCACACCCCCCTGTTATTCTGCGGCGACAGCAGCCTCACACCGCAGCCAAACCAGTGAACCCTCGTACTCCTCTTTGTGTGGGCATCCACTGTTGCGTCTTCCCCAGCTCCAAGTCGTCCCCTTCCTAGTCCTCGCCATCGTCCACCACCCTGGTGCTCTCGGTGCGGTGTGGTTAACGTGGTCAACGACCGACTTCCATCGGAAGAGTACTGTACGTGGAGAGGCTGACAGCTGGGTCCACGGCAGCCGCAAGGAAGTACCTCCTTATTACGCGGAAAATAATTATTCCTCCACCTGACAGCGGGGACCCACCGGACGGGCCACCAGTATTTTGCGAAAAAAATCATTTCCCCCTGACTGCTGGGACCCACCGGACGGGCCACCGTATTTCGCGAAAAAACGTTCCCCCCGCTGTCAGCTCGGACCCACCGGAAGTGCCTCCTTATTACGCACAAAAAATGAATACTCCCCCAGCTAGCTGGGACCCACCCTGCTGGGAGACTGACTTGTGGGCCTACTAAGTTGACGGGGACGAAGGGCTTTGTCAACTTAGTCAATATGAATGATTCTAGCTCCAGTGACCGTATGATGTCCATCCAACGGCCGTAGTGCTTCTTCAACCTCTGGTCTTCTTGCTCCAGCCGGCCAAAGCAGCACCGGTCGTGCCGCATGCTCCTGCCTCCCGTGGCCGGCTGTGCTGCCGCAGAGGCCTCACCGCCCCCTACTATTCCCACCGTTGGCCAGGCCCTGCGGCGACGGCAGCCTCACACCGCAGCCGAACCAGTGAACCCTCATAGTCCTCTCCGCGCGGGCTTCCACTGCCGCGTCGTCCCCTTCCTAGGCCTTGCCGTCGTCCACCGCCGTGGTGCTCTCCGCGCGGCGTGGTCAACGTGGTCAAGGAACGACTTCCATCGGAAGAGTACTGTACGTGGAGAGGCTGACAGCTGGGTCCACGGCCATAACCCAGTTTTTTTGTGATTTGCCAAGTAAGTCGCTTTGTCAGGCCTGTTGGGCTGCAAATCTTTCAAGACGAGGAGAGCTTTCATTCGGCTGGCCGAGAAAATGGCCCATCAGTAATGAGCAATGGGTTGTACGTTTTTAAAACACATCAAACCGGCAATTAGTTTCAAATATCTTTTTTTTATTTCAAGATTTTAAATTACATTAATTTTTATGCGTGGAGAATTTGTTGGATTTTATATTGATATACATTTATTTTTAAAATCAGTTTGAATGTGAGTCGAAATTTCGGGATTAAAAACAGTTCGGACCGCACCGAAATATGCAAAATTTCGTATAATTTTTTAACCGTTGCCACAATATGGGCTGTAATGCTAACAAAAATAATATGGGCTCAAAAAAACCTTAAGAATTAGCAAATGGGCTGTAAATTATTAAAAATAATGGCAAATGGGTTGTATGCTGTTTTCCACAGATTTGAGGCTTTCCTAAAAAAAGGTTGACGCACAAGCACTGACTGTTGGATGTCCATCCAACGGCCGTCGTGCTTCTTCAATCTCTGCTCTTCCTGCTCCAGCCGCTCAAACAAGCGCCGGCGGGACTGCCTGCTCCCTCCTCCTCGCGGCCGGCTGTGCTGCCGTGCAGACCTCACTGCCCGATCGTACTCCCATCGCTGGCCTAGCCATCCCTCTACTCACCCACACCTGTTGTTATTCTCCGGCGACGGGAGACGAGCCAGTAAACCCTCATATAGTCGTACTCCCATCCGCGTGGGAAACAACTGCCGAGTCTTCCCTGCCTTCGTGTCGTCCCCTTCCTAGGCCTCACCGTCGTCCACCGCCCTCGTGCTCTCGGCGCGGCTTGGTCAACGTGGTCAAGGAATGACTTCCATCGGACGTGGACTATACGTGGAGAGGCTCACAACTGGGTCCACGGCCGCAGCAAGGAAGTGCCTCCTTATTACGCGGAAAATAATGATTCCTCCACCTGACAGCTAGGACCCACCAGACAGGCCACTGTATTTTGCAAAAAAAACGTTTCCCCCTGACTGCTGGGACCCACCAGCTACATCTTCGCACGCAAGGAAGTGCGTCCGGGCAAAAAAAACGATTCGCCCCCTGACTGCTGGGACCCACCAGCTACATCTTCACAAGCAAGGAAGTGCCTGACAGTCGGGACCCACCTGGTCGAAGCGTACGTAGCGTTGTCATTCTGGTCGCGAACATGTACGTACATACTGGTCGATGTAGAGGCGCGCACGTGTCGTAGTAGAGGCGTGCACGTAGCATGTACACGTACGTACAGCGGCCAGGGTGCAAGAAAGAAAATACAACCATGTATGTGTACATACGGGCGGGGTCTCGAACGCCTACTCGCGCATACGTACGGCCAGGGCTCGTGTACATTGCTGGGTCAAAACGGAGAAACAGCATCGTCGTCGTGTTCATGGGGAGGCAATAGAATGCGTCGTGTTCATCGGGAGGGCTTGGACGGAACAGGCGATGGAAACGAGGCCTGGCGTACCGCAGAACGGAGGAAACGGCCTTGTGTTCGACCGGCCACATTCGAAACGGGATCATATTCATCGGGAGGGGTCTGGCGTACCACAAAACGGAGGAAACGGACCTCCTACGGTCGAAACGGGGGTCATGTTGATCGTGAGGGGTGTGGCGTACCGCAAAACGGAGGAAACGGACTTATGTTGGAGCGCTACGGTCGAAACGGGGGTCCTGTTCATACCGCAAAACGGGACTCCACGGGATACTGTTCATCTCCACCGTCGACCCCCTCTGGCCTCCACGAGCTACTGTTCATCCACCGTCGACCTCCTCCAGCCTCCACCTGCGACTGTTCATCCACGGGCTCCTGTTCATCCAGCCTCCACCGGCTACAGTTCAACCACCCCTCCACCGTCTACTGTTCATCCAGCCCTCCACACCACGGGGTCCTGTTCAACCCCCCTCCATGGGCACCCCTCCACCGTCTACTGTTCATCCAGCCCTCCACACCACGGGGTCCTGTTCAACCACCCCTCCACCGTCTACTGTTCATCCAGCCCTCCACACCACGGGGTCCTGTTCAACCACCCCTCCATGGGCACCCCTCCACCGTCTACTATTCATCCAGCCCTCCACACCACGGGGTCCTGTTCAACCACCCCTCCACCGTCTACTGTTCATCCAGCCCTCCACACCACGGGGTCCTGTTCATCCACCCCTCCACGGGCACCCCTCCACCGTCTACTGTTCATCCAGCCCTCCACCACACCACGGGGTCCTGTTCATCCAGAGGCAACGCCACCGCTCACTGTTCATCCAACCCCCCCCCCCCGGCAACGCTCACTGTTCATCCCATCGATCGGCTTCAGTTAGCAGCAGTAGCGAAGGAATCGCTCGATCAGGTTCAGTTAATAGCCATCGATCAATCGCTCGGGTTTAGTAACGCGTAGCCTGCAATGCAATCGCTCAGGTTCAGTTAGAGCCCAACGCCTCGCTCGGGTTCAGTTAGAGCCAACGCCTTACACACACGCGCGTACGTGTACGAGAGAAACGCGCATCGCTTGGCCCCCGACCTCCCACCATAACCGGGAACTCCCCGAAATTTTCCTCCCCCTCGCTTCTACCACGGTTTTTCCGTCATGGACGGCCCAAAGAATGTCATGCAGCTGCGTCTCCGGCCCGCCCAGGACGAAAAGCCCATTTTCTGTCATGATTTTTTGTCATAGAAGTAGGAGCCCACCACATCTATGATGATACCGGGTTTTGTCACAATTATCGTCATAGAACTGTCATATGTATGACAGAAAAAAAATGTTCGGCCCAAAATGTCACGGATGTGTCTTTCTTTTGTAGTGCTAGCCATCCCAGATCTCATCAAGGTTGGTGTTTCCTTGTGTGTCAATGGTGATGGAAGGACACGAAGGCACGCGCGCATTGTCCTGTCGATTGAAGGTGAATTTAAGGCATCCAAAGAGCATGGTCTACATGGGGGAGGGTGGTGTGTCTTTGTAGAGTCGATCCACCCCGTCAGCGATGAACTTGAGGGAGCCGAAAATGAAGCTCTGGCCTAGTATGAACTCGCTAGGCATGGTTAGAGATCTGATTTGGATACGGTCTCTGGCCGACGTAGCCCCCTGACTGGCATGCCAACTAATGGTACATAAAACCATCGCTATCCCTGATAGGGTGGAGAGCGCAACTTCATGTTCCAGAGGGGATCTTGTGTTCAGACCCTCATGGTCGAGGTAATGGCCCTACTTTTGCTTTGTTTTAATTAATTGTGGAAATGGCTTTTGTGAGGGGGTTACAAGTATGACATGGTGTTTTCTACCAATGCAGTGTCTCTAGAAGAAGAGGCCTCAAACTATCCCTGCCCTCGCCTTATACACCAGGACAAGGCCTAGGGTTACGAGAGTTCTAACCGACCTAGAGTCCTACTCAGTGGAGAAATTTTTGGCTTGCACACCATAGGGAGGGCTCTTTGTGCTTAGCCGAAGGTCCTTTGGATTATCCAGGCATACGGGGCCCTGAAGCCGGCCTAGTACTAGACTTGCTAGCCGACGGGGCACTCCCTATGTAGCGCACTGACACTGACGTGTGGAGGGAGCTTCGCTGCAGATTGTGGTGGCCACTGAAAGGTCTTAGCGAGGGTTCCTCTCTCGAGATCCGGTGGTTGCCTTTGCCGGTGAGATGCGATCTATTGATGATGGCTTGTTGCAGAGGCTATAGTTATGCGGCGGAAGCATTCAGTTTGTAGCCCAGCGCGTCTAGCTGCTGGGATCACGGAAAAGTGGTGGCGACAACACTAATTGACTTCGATTTGGTGGTGCTTCTCAACTACCCGCTCTCGAGCTCCGAGTTAAAAACCTAGGTCTGGCCCGAGTTGGTTATACGTGGTAGTGGTGATGTTTTGTGTCATTACCTTGTTGAAGACATTGAACAGATACACTTAGATTAGTTTCTTCAGGGTGAAAACATAGAATCTGGCCTTTGATGGTTGGATTCGCTAACAGCAGCGCTTCTCTTCCTGAAGGTGTTGTTGTTGAAGAACCTTGTTGTCCTTGTGGTCTCAAGAGATGGTTAATGCAGATATGGTTGTTGTTGTAGGTTTTTGATGACCCACAAGTATAGGCGACCAATCATATTCCTTTTGATAAGTAAGAGTGTTGAACCCAACGAAGAGCAGAAGGATTGATATGCAGTTTTCAGCAAGGATTTCATTGCAAGTGTTGTAAGGTAGTTTTGACAAACAATTTGATAGCAAGATAATTTGTAACAAGGTAACAAGTAACAAAAGTAGCAAGGTGCAGGAAGTGGCACAATCCTTAATTATGCTAAGTACTCCCTCCGTTTCTTTTTACTCCACGTATAAAATTTGACCAAATTTATATGAAAAAGTATGAACATATACAATAGTAAAGCTATATACTATGAAAACACATTTCATGGTGCATCTGATAATATTCATTTCATATTGTGAATGTTGATATTTTTTTAATATAAATTTAGTCAACCTTTACAAAGCTTGACTTTGACCAAACCTTATATGCAGACTAAAAAGAAATGGAGGGAGTACAAATCGGTGATACTTCTTATTGTGATTAAAACGCTCTTGAGGACGCACGGGAATATCGCGAAGTTACTTTCACCATGATTCATCGACTTACGTCCATTGCCTCGATAAGTGTTATGTGGGTGGACGGGAGCTAAGGTAATGTCCTTACTAGAAAAATAAATACGTACCTATGATTATACTCTCATGCAAGCATCCACAACTACAAGAGAAGTAATTAAGACAAATCTAACTACAACATTAAGCAATTGGATCCAAAACAGCCCCTTACGGAATAATTCATAAACTTGGGTTTAGGTTTCTATCACTCCCACAACTCATCATCTACAAACTAACTCCACAATGTCTTTCCCTAGGCCCAAACATGGTGAAGTGTTATTTAGTCGACGTTCATGTAACACCACTAGAGAATAACAACACAACATAATATCAAAACATTCAACGACGATCAACTTCACATGAATACTAGCAACAAGACTTCTCCCATGTCCTCAAGAACAACTAGAACTACTCACAACTCATCATATTGATTTGATTAGTGGGTATAAATATATGATTAACAATCTAAACATAATAATCTTCCACCAATTAAACCAACAAGCATAAACTACAAGATGAAATCAACATTACTAGTACCCCCAAGTACGGATCTGAGGTTTGATACAAAGATTGAACACAAAGGATGAACTGGGGTTTTGATATGAGATGGTGCCGATGAGATATTGATGAAGATGATGGTTCACACAGTGAGAAGAGTGTTGGTGACGATGCAGGCGTTGACTTCCCCCTCCGGGAGGGAAGTTTCCCCGGCAACTCCGTCGGAGACCAAAAGTGCTCCGCTCGCAAACGGCAATGGTAAGTCCCGTAAACCTTCTCTCTATTTTTTTAGGTTAATTAAAATTTATGGCCAAAGGGCTTCAAGGGAAGGGCCTTCAGGGGCCCACAAGTTCAGGTGGCACGACTAGGGGGTGGCCGCGCCACCTACTCTTATGGCTGGCTAGTAGGCCCCTCTGACATATCTTTGCTCCAATTCATTATATATTCCAAAATAATTCTCCAAAAAATCACGCTTCATTTTGAGCTCCGGAGAATTGTTATCTCTTGTGTTGTTATTTTACGTCCAGAATCCAGCTGCTGGCAATTCCTCTCTCTTGATGTGACTTGCATTTTAAGAGAAAGAAGACATTAGAATTACATCAAAATGTGAAACATAACATTGAAATAAGTTAAATTATAGTAGGAAATAATGATGCAAAATGGATATATCAGTTGTAGATAGCAGATTTGTTCGCTTCCGGGTTTTTGGTTTTCATCGCTTAGTCATGGTTTTGGTCTTATATGACTTTGCTATTTGACCACGTGTGTTATTTATGTGTTGGTGTTCGCTATATGCACCTAACCAGGCAGAGGTCAGATGTATCCTCATTGTGTTTGTATCCACTTGATAATTTCTTTTGAGTCAATACTATGCGCCCTTTGTGAAAGAAACATGAGGTCTCACCAGAAACCATCCGAGTTATCTCTCTCTTGTACTGAGACGTTATTGATCTCGCCTACAATACATTGTTACTAGGCCGATCCAATACTGTAGCTGCATTTGGGTTTTTTTGGTTTTTTCACCATTTTACATCGGTTTCCTTGTTTCTTTCTTCGGTTTGCACCGGTTTTCTTCTGTTTCCTTCATCATTTTTTCAAAAAAAATATTTTTCCTTTTTCCTTTTTATATTTTTTCCTTTTTTTCCAACACATACCTATTTTTTCATGCACATTGTAAAAAAATTGGTATATATAATGAATATTTTGAATATGCATTTAACGTTTTTCATATAGATGTTTAACATTTTTTTCAAATATATATTTTCATGTCTATTTTCTTCACTAATAATCACACATTTTTCACGTAAATCTAAAACATATATTTTTATTACTTTTCAAATACATGATTAATATTGTTTCAAATACGTGTGTTGAACATCTTTTCAAATACATGTTAAACATTTTTCGAATGCATATTGAAACTTTTATAGGACAATACAAATTTTTATAAAACTATGCGAACGTTTTTTCTAAAATTGCATAACATTTTTTTAAGTCAGTAACATATTTTTGAAATATGTGAACAGTTTTTTTCTAAAATGTAATGAATGGTAAGAAACATTATTTTTGAATTTCACCCGTATTTTTTTTACATAATATAACATTTTCCAAATAATGTCACGTGCATATTGTTTGAAATGTGTGAACATTTTTGAAATGTCATATACATTTTTCTAAATGCTACAAACATTTTCTAAAAATTGAGCGAACATGTTTATACATTGCATGAAAAACATTTAAAGTACGACGAACACTTATATTATTTAACCAAATTATTTGTTGTTAATATATGAATTTTGTATGTTGTCAAAATATAAACTGAAGTAAAAAAACACATGTGTGACATCATCGTGACAAAACCGCATAGTTACTGGGCCGGGCCACTACTGGCTCCATGTACGCGAGCTCGGCTTCTGTCTTACTAAAAACAAGAGATAGACTTGCCCGCCCTAAACATCAATTCCTATTCGGCGCCTTAAAGGTCATATAAAGGCATGGCACACACCCAAATCACTACGGTAGGCATAGTAGCGGACTGGCTCATATACTTCCGGCTTGATTTTCTTTTAGACTCCCTTTGTAATCTAATATAAATCGTTTAGGTTGAGACCTAAAAAGGTCTTATGTTATTACTTTACAAAGTAAGTACGTTTTCCAGGTGGGTTTTTCTTGGTTTCCTGTTCAGTTATTTTCTTTGTGTTTCTTCTTTT
This sequence comes from Triticum aestivum, assembly GCF_018294505.1. NCBI lineage: Eukaryota > Viridiplantae > Streptophyta > Magnoliopsida > Poales > Poaceae > Triticum > Triticum aestivum. The sequence continues at coordinate 377,504,089 of NC_057809.1, read as the reverse complement.
TTTATCTCTTCTTCTTTTTCAGTTTTCTTTCTTATTTTTGTTTTTTATTTACTCAACTTTTTTTTCATGAAAAAATTGAAAATTCATGAACTTTTTCCATATATACGAACTTTTTTCAAATGCATGAACTTTTAGGTCTGAACTTCTTTTCCAAATCCATGGACAATTTTCTAAATACTGTGAACTTTTTCTATAATAGCATGAACTTTTTCAAATTCATGAACTTTTCATATTTCAATAACTTCTTCAAATTCTTCATTTTAAATTTTTTTGAAATTTTCTCAAATTCATGAACTTTTTTTAATTTTTATGAACTTTCTAAGATTAGCGATTTTTCATTATTTAGACGCACAATCCAAGAGATAAAATATTTTAAGAAAACAAATCTTCGAACAAAACAATTCAGGTTGCGACACCATTTGTCGGCACCAGAATGGTGAAAAGTGACCTTTGTAAAGCGAAACCTAACTAACTACTCCCTCCGTTCTAGAATAAATCATTTAAATGTTTGACCAAGATTAGAATAAAATAATAACATATGCATTACCTAATAGATAAAATATGAAACTGCTTTTCATGATGAATCAAATGATATAAATTTTTATTGTTGATATTGATATATTTTTCTAAAAACTAGGTCAAACATGCACTTGTTTGACTTTTGGAAAAATAAATACACCTTATATAAAAGGGACGGAGGGAGTATTTTTTTTAGGTAAATAACCTAACTAACGTTTTTTAAAAGAATCTCGAGAAGCGTTTAGGAGCTCTCGCTAGAAGCAGCCTGCTGCCCCGTTCTCAGAAGTCGCCTTTTGTGGCCATTAAAGCCGATTAGGCTAGTGTGGCCAGGGTGTGTATGCCTTGTGGGAATCAGGGCCCGTTCAGGCAAGAGGCCGGAAACAAATCGATCATGTTCCCTCAGAAAAAAAAATCGATCACGCTCTCCCAAGAAATACTCTCTGTATCAAAATTAAAATATAAGACATTTTTTGACACTTATCATAGTGTAAAAAAACATCTTATATTCTACTCCCTCTGTAAACTAATATAAAAGTGTTTAGATCACTACTTTAGTAATCTAAACACTTTGATATTAGTTTTCAGACGGAGTAATACAGAAGTAGTATTTTGATAAATCATGGACGCACCATATTCGTTCGTTTTACTTCCTATCGAGGCGAGGTGAGGCGAGCCGCTGGGGGAATGGCGAACGGCCAGCAAATGAGCATCGGATGTAGTGCGTTGGAAAGGTTTCCGTAAACCTTAGCGCTCTGGTGATTAGGGTTTGGCGGCCCTGACGGCGCCCGTAGATTAGATCGACGGGGCGCATCGAAGATTCCGCCGGTGGGAGGGATGGCGACACCCTCCGGCAGCGGCGGCGGGGTGGCGGGGGCAACTCTGTCGCCCAGATCGGCTAGGGCACGCCTGGAGGAACAGCTCGGGAAACTCGACATCACAGAGGAAGAGGCGGCGCCATTGGTAGTAGATGATCGTGTGGACGGGGCGCCAGAGAAATGGATCGTGGCGGCGAAGGTATTGCATCGTAATTTACTACACATCCAGACTATCTCAAACGCCCTTCGACCTGCTTTCCGGATCGTGGGAGAAAATACGTTCGTCGCGGAGTTTGCGATGAAGCGAGATCGAGATCATGTATGGGATGGATCCCCATGGCACATCAGCAAGAACACAGTCATCCTGTCGAAGTTCAACAAGTGCATGTGCCCGTTGGAACTTAAATTCGACAAGCTCAAGGTTTGGGCTCGTGTCGTCAATCTCCCGTTCAATCTGCGCACTGAAACTTGGTGCAAAGACATCGCGAAGCAGATTGATAAGGAGGCCAGCTCGGTCCACTTTGATCATGGGGGAGGCTACCTGCATGCCCGCGTTACTTTGGACGTAGCCAAGCCATTGAGGAGATGGATTGTGATCAACTCTGCAAGGAGGGGAAGTACCGACCCATATGACATACAATATGAAAACATCCCTCACTTTTGCTTCTCGTGTGGCCGGTTGGGTCACTCCTACTTATTCTATCCGATGCCTGGGACGAGAGACGAAAACGGCGACTTGCCGTTTGGCAAAGGTCTCCGGTCGCCGAAAGAGAAAAGGAAATCTGCATCTTCTGAAGGTTCCTCGAAAACCAACCAAACCAAATCAGGCAAGAATGAAACAAGGAACTCAAGTAATGCAGCTGGGCATGGGACCGAGGTGAACTCCCCAGTGAAATGAACTGCACTGAAACGAAAAGGGGAGCCTCCTGCCCAAGTTTACCGCTGAGTTGAATTGCCCCTTCTGACAAACCATGCTGCTGCTGATACCTTGGAGGCAAAACACTCAGATGTAGCCATGCAGAAGGGTGCCGATGACAGGGAGGAGGACGATGGTACAGTGAGAGAGGTAAAGAAAAAGAAACCAACACCTACAAATTCTGGATCTTCGGCAGATGCTGCTAGTCGGCCCTGTCCGAAGCAATGATTTGCCTATGCTGGAACTACCGGGGGCTTGGGAACCCCGAGGCAGTTCACGAGCTTCGCAGTGTTGTGAAGAAAGAAGGCCACGCTCTGGTCTTTGTCATGGAAACAAAGATCCGAGGGAAACGTGTTGAAAAATTGCAGCATACGCTAGGGTTTGCTGGTTGTTTTGCTATGGATAGTGATGGACTAAGCGGGGGCATCAGCCTCTTTTGGTCTTGAGACGTAATAGTGGAGCTCAAGAACTACAACTCGGGCCATATCGATGTTGTGGTTCGCGATGCACTCAATGCCTCTGTGAACTGGAGGTTCATCGAGTTTTATGGAGCGCTAAGAGCAGAGAACAGACACCATAGCTGGCGATTCATATGTACTCTACACAACTTACCTCATTCAGAGTGGTTGTGTATGGATGACTTCAAGGAAACTCTTCATGGGATGAGCACTTCAGCAGGACAGCTCGACCGGAGTGGCAAATGAGAGCTTTCCATGATGTTGTCAGTGATTGTGCTTTCCAGGATTTAGGTTGGTCTGGGGTACCCTACACATGGGACAATCGACAATCCGGCAATGCAAATGTTAAGGCTCGGCTTGATCGAGCTTTCGCTAATGAGGAGTTCCGACAGAAGTACGAGCATGCCAAAGTGCTCCATGTGTACTCCTTAGAGTCTGACCACTGCTTCGTAGTGGTGGATCTTCGATGCCATCCATCCAACAGACATGCTTCGAAACCCTCTCGCTATGAGAACATCTGGCAATCTCATAGGGCGTGTTTGGTTGCCTGGGTGGCTCTAGCCTGCATCGCATGGGGGATCCTGGGTGAGTGTTGCCTGGTTGAGCTGATGCAAAGATGAACTAAGATGTGTGTTTGGTAGACTGCATGATATGAGTGCATGAGAGATGCTATGTACAACAGATTTTGTTTGGTTGGCCGCATTTGACGATAATTATGCCAACTTTTCTCTTCCAATTTCCATCACTCCAATTTGATCTGAATGATTCCATGGACAAAAACATAAACTAAAACTATCCTGAACTGAAATCTGAACCAAAGCTTAAGTTTTAATTTTATTTATCACAAATTTCTCAAAAAAAATCAAAGCCTCAACTGAATCTGAACCAACCAAAACTCAAGCAGCAAAGACCAAGTGGATGAGAGAGGAGACGGCGACAAGATGGCTGAGGAGAAGATGGGTAGCCGGGAGGAGATGCGATGGCGCAGTTTGAGGGGAGAAACGCGGCGCCAGATGGTAGTTGCGGCTCGCGACGCGCAGATGCTCCCCTCCCCCTTCTTCCTCTCGACCGGTAGCGGGTGGTGTGGCGAGCTCCGGCGAGCTCGTCTGTAGGGCCGGGTGTGCGCGGCTATGGCGGAGTTTGGCGGCGCTGAGGCGGCGGCGGAAAACGATGATGCGGAGGGTGAGGCGAGCCCCCCGCGTGGGCGTGGAGTAGCGCTGATGACAGAGATCGGACCGTCAGCAGGCGAGGTAGCTCCGACCAACTACGCAAGCAGGGGCTTAGACGGCAGCGGCGGCAGCAGGTTGATGTGCTCGAGTCGATGCGTGCGAGAGAGAGAGAGAAAGAAGAAAGGGAACGCGAGCTTGCTGTCGAGGCGTGGATGCAGGCGCGGGCCTGGCTCCCGGATACGCTCGATTCCTGCGTTCCCCTCAGCCTGGCTGAGAGGGCTCTTTTGCATGGGTCGGGCCAGGCCGAGGAGGCCACACAGGTAACCAATCATGCTGGTTTTTGCATCGCGGGTGCGAGCCACATGCGAGCCAGTCATCCAAACGCGCCCATAGTGACTATGAGCAACTGGTTACCAAAACTTGGCGTGCACAAGCTAAGAAGCCGGGTTTGCTTGGGATCATGAACTCTTTAGGAGCCCTACAACAGAAACTAGCGCCTTGGGGAGTTCAGGAATTTGGGTGCTTAACGAGGACCGTCCGCCGGCTGCAAAAATGACTCGATAGGTTGCGAAGCCAATTGGTTGGACGGGGCCCCTCAGATGAAGAAAAGGATACCATGTTAAAGCTCCGAGAGGCATTAAAATTGGAGGAGATATGGTTAAAACAGCGATTGCGTGTCCCTTGGCTTCGCGAGGGAGAGCGCAATACGACCTAATTTCAAGCGCAGGCTAAGCAACGCCAACGCATCAACAAGATCGCCAACTTACAGCGGTCCGATGTCTCAGTATGTGCTTTGGAGGAGGAGGACAAGGAAGAGATTCTTGCTTTTATCAAGGTCTCTACACGTCTCAAGGGTACAGCAAGAGCGATGAGTTGTTATCGCATGTACTGATCCAGGGTACGTCGGTGATGAACGATCTACTGTGTAAACCGTTCGATGAATCAGAGATCCGGGTAGCCCTCTTTTAGATGGCCCCATCAAAAGCACCGGGGGTGGACGGATTTACAGCAGGTTTCTACTAGCACCATTGGGATCTATTAAAGCATGATATAGTCCTGATGTTATTGGATTTCTTGAATGCTGGTGAACTACCCGCGGGGCTCAATGACACTTCCATCACTTTAATCCCAAAGGTACGTCATCCACAAAATATCTTGCAATATCTGCTCGTTGCTTTGTGTCCAGTTCTCTATAAGATTGCTGTTAAAGCCATCACCAATCAATTGAGGCCTTGCATGGATGAGATTATCAGTGAGGAGCAAAGTGCTTTCGTCCCAGGTCGTTTGATCACAGACAACGTTCTTGTTGCATTTGAAAGTGTACATACGATGAAGAGGCGGAAGAAAGGGAAAATTTTCTCATGTGCGATCAAATTGGACATGATGAAAGCTTACGATCGAGTCGAGTGGCATTTTCATGAAGCTATGCTCTTGAGGCTCGGATTTGCTGGAAGCTTGGTGAGATTGATCATGAAGTGTGTCACGTTTGTACGTTTCTCTATGCGTGTTAACGGGGATTTGCTGCCCTACTTCACCCTGTCGAGAGGTCTCCGGCAGGGCTGCCCAGTTTCGCCGTACCCTTTTATGCTATGCGCTAAAGGTTTCTCTACTCTGGTTAATCACTATGGAAACTTCATTGATTGTGGCATTAGAGTGAATCACAGAGCACCTTGGGTGAGTCATCTTTTGTTCGCAGATGATAGCTTGATCTTCATCAAGGCGACCCTTGAGAGTGCAACTAGATTGAATGACATTCTCGGGATCTATGGTGAGGCCTCCGGCCAATGTGTGAATAGATCAAAAAGCTCTATATATTTCAGTCCCAACACAACACCGGCGCTCAAAGCAAGTCTGAAACAACTTCTGAATGTCCATTCTGAAGCTTTTTTAGAACGCTACCTCGGTCTACCTACTGCAATTGGAAGGATTTCTAGTGGAACCTTTGAGCATATTGCTAATCGTGCCAAGGGTAAGATGCAAGGTTGGTCAGAACGGCTGTTTGCATGTGCCGGTAGAGAAACCCTAATCAAATCAATTGTTCAGGCCATTCCAACTTTCAGCATGTCATGCATTCTGCTGACTAAAAAAGTGTGCAAAGGTTTGACCTCAAACATGGCAAAATTCTGGTGGGCGAGTTCTCTGGATAGACGTGCTCTCCACTGGATTGCATGGGATAAACTTGCTACACCAAAAATCAAAGGGGGGGATGGGCTTCCGCGACCTCCGACAGTTCAACATTGCCCTTCTTGGGAAACATGGTTGGAGGTTCATGACGAAACCGGACTCACTTTGCACCAGAGTTATGAAGGGAAGGTACTTTCCTGATTGTGATTTTATGCAGGACACAATACCAAAGTCAGCTTCTGCTACTTGGAGGGCGATCATTGTGGGTCGTCAAGCTCTTAATGCGGGCCTTGTTAAGAGAATCGATGATGGCACTACTACCTCGGTGTGGGAGGACCGATGGCTGCCGTCGATTGTATCCATGAAGCCATTACTCAGACTGCCAAACACGCCGATCACCATGGTGAGTGACCTGATTGACACTGATAACTGGTCTTGGAACCGGGACCTAGTCCGTGCAACGTTTATCACACCCTATGCGGACGTGATCCTGAATATTCCTCTATGCCACGGTGGGGGGGAGGACTTCTATGCTTGGGCATATGAGAGATCCGGCACTTATTCTGTTAAAACATCCTATTGAGCTCTAATGAATCAGAAAGAGCGTGCAACTCTAGAAGAAGGGCAGATAGCGGGGCCATTAGCGAATGAACAACAGATGTGGAGTGCCATATGGAAGCTCAAAGTAGTGCCCAAGGTCAGGGTGTTCTGGTGGAGAGTTATTCGAGGAATCATTCCAGACGAGAAGACTCTACAACACAGACACATAAAGCAAACAAGCTTATGTAAGCTTTGTCTTGCGATGGACGAGGATCTAATGCATGCGTTAGTGCACCGTTCTCATGCCAGGAGTTTTTAGGAGGAGGCCAGATTGCTCTTTGACATTTCCCTGCCACGGCTCCACCCCAGCACTTGGACACGCGACATACTCTATGAGCAACGCTTTTAAGAGAAGGATCGTGCCATTATTATCATGGTCATGTGGGCTATCTGGATGTCTCATAACAGGAGGACACATGATCAAGATATCATCGACCCAGCTACTTCGGTTCGGCGCATCCATGAGGACCTGGTGTTGCTGGACATTCCACGACAGAGCTTCATACCACTGTTGGTCCATGGTTAGCGGTCCCCCGAGACGAACTATGTCAAGGTGAATACAGATCCTGCAATCCAGCTTGATGCTAGCAATGCGGGTTCCAGTGGCGTCGCCCGCTCTTCATCGACTTTCCTGGGTGCATGGTGCAAACCCCACTAGGGGTCACAGATCCTTTCATCGCCGAAGTACTCTCTCTTCGGGAGGGCGCCATCTTTATCAAGCTTCGAGGATACACGCACGTGCAACTGGAAACCGACTGTCTAGAGGCGGTAAACCTCTGGAACTCTAGCTACACTAATCGTTCGGTAGTAGCACCAATTATGTCTGAAATTAGAGAGCTCTCTGCTAGTTTTTTATCCTTTGGTATTTTTCATGTAAGTAGAGCTGCTAACGGTCCTGCACATATGTGTGCTAAGCGTGCTTCTATGCTAACGTGACCGAAAGCTGGCTAGACTCCACTCCAAGCTTCTTGGTCAGTAGCTATAACACCATGGGTGTCATGCTACAGTAAACTCTTCATAATGGTGTCATGCCATCACAATTATTTTTGCTAATCATCATCATCTTATTTCTTCAAACAGTAAAATAAAAATGTTGGTAACGTCCCATAAAATCCCTAAGTATTTGTCATGATGAAACCAATCTTATCTGAATTCCCAAAATGCCTTGGGAATTAATATAGTGGTTCAACAACAATTAAGTCGATTTTTCAAGTTTAAGAAAATGTTTAGACCTTTCCAAATGGCCCCAAAGTTTTTGTACAGACCAAGAATAGTACATAGTATTATTTGGCCAAGTTTCATATTTAAGTAAAGTCATTTGATCACTCAAATAAATCCCTATCAGAGTCTGAAATGAAATGGTAATAGAAAAAAAACTTGGAAAAGCGCACTGTGCACTTTGGCCCAACAAGTGCACAGGCTGGCCCGGCCCACCTAAGCCGGCCTTTTTCTTCTTCCTCCTACTACGGGGATGGCCGAGCACGCCATGGCCGCACATGTCGCCGGATGGCCACGTGCAGGGCATCCGGTGTCTCCCGGCCGTGGCCAATGCCTACTTGACCTCGTCGACCCCCCCCCCCCCGGCGAACCCTAGCCTCCACTCACCCTCTCCTTCGCTCGCCCTCCTCTCTCCCGTGCGCAACAGAGTCACCGCCGCCATGGTTTTCGTCGTCTTTGCCCACACCGAGCTCCCCGCGCCCTAGGAACTTGCTCGTCCGCTTCCCCGTTGTCGACCATGTCGTTTGTAAGCCCCAGCTCAAGCGAGGACGCCTCCAAGCCCCCGGGATCGACCGCCTTCTTCAACCTCTGCCGCCGATTGTCGCCGTTGATTCGCGCCTCCTTGTCCTTCCCGGCCCCGTACGAGCTCGCCATCGGCCCTCTCCCGGTGAGCAGCCTCGATTCCCACTGTCCCCCCCCCTTGATTTTGCTGTTACTGCCGCTCCACCGCCAGGACCGAAGCTCCCGCTTCCGCGCCCCTGGACGGCCCCACTCGTGCCTGCCTCTGCCAGTTCACGCGCACCGCGCCCGTCACTCGCACCGGCCACGCCCCTCGTGCGTTTCCCCCCACCACACTGGCCCGCGCGCTGGTTCGCCTCAGCGCACCTCGTGGCGTCCCGCTACCTGCCGCCGCCCGTCCGCTATCGCTGCTGCTCCCTGGGTTGTCGTTGCCGCTAGCCCGCATCCCCCCGCGCTCGTGTGCTACTCATCTACTAGCTGCTGCTGCATCTGCTCCCAACCGCGGCCGTGCCAGCCACGCCTTGCGCCGTCCCCGCCTCTGGCCGCATCAGCCTGCAGCCGCCCACGGCTGCTGCGGCCGCTACTACTCCGCCGACGCCATTGCACTTGCCCTGCTACTGCTCGTCGCCGCCTCGGCCGCGTTCGTCGGCTGGCTGCGCCCGCCAGGGCAGCCACCGCCGGAGCTTCCCGCCGTGGCCGTCGGCCCTTTTCTGAGAGGCCACGGGTGTGCCCGGCCTCTGAGACCGGCCCTCGTTTAGATTAGGGAAGGGTTTAATCCCCACTTAAGCCAAGGCCCCCACTGTTAGTTTAATTTTATATTTAGGTTTGGTTTTAGTTGTACTCTATGACATGTGGCCCCCACTGACTAATTAACTAGTTTAAAATAAATAAACTATTAGTTGCAGGTTTTAGTTACTGACATATGGGTCCCACTGGACCCGCTGACTAGTCAACCTTTGACCAGTCAACTACTGAGTCAGCAGTTGACTGGCCCCACCTGACAGCCTCACAGTGCGTCCCTGGTGCACTTGACCAGGTGCACCCAGCCTTTTCTGCCTATTTGTTTTTTTGTTTTTAATTAAAATAATTTCAGAAAAATTCAGAAAATGTTTAAATCTTTAGAATTTCGTAGAAAATAATCTATAACTCGGATGAAAAACTTTGTACATGAAAGTTGATCAGAAAAACGAGACGAATCCGGATACGCAGCCCTTTCGTCCACCACGCATCCCTAGCATAGCTAACACGCGACTTCCCCCCCCCCGATTCATTTGTTCGAAAACGCGAAACACCGGGGATATTTTCCCGGATGTTTCCCCCCTTCACCTGTATCACCTCATACTGCGTTAGGTCACCCCTAGCACTGCGCATTGCCATGTTATGCTTTGTGTTGCTTTGTTTGCTCTGTTATTTATTGTGTCCCCCTATGTTACTTCTTTCCGGTTGACCCCGATACCGCTGCCGGTACCCCTGATCGACTACTGTGTTGATGACCCCTCCGTGCTAGAGCAACCAGGCAAGCGCCCCCCCCCCCTTGATCACCAGATATTGCCTATTCTTCTCTCTACTGCTTGCATTAGAGTAGTGTAGCATGTTACTGCTTTCCCTTAATCCTATCCTGATGCATAGCATGTCATTGTTGCTCCAGTTATTGATACCTTACCTGCAATCCTAAATGCTTAGTATAGGATGCTAGTTTATCATCAGTGGCCCTACATTCTTGTCTGCCTGCCATGCTATACTATCGGGTCGTGATCACTCGGGAGGTGATCACGGGTATATACTTATATTCATATTATATGATACTTGTGGTGACTAAAGTTGGGTCGGCTCATAGAGTACCCGCGAGTGATTCACGGATTGGGTCCGAAAGGACGTTTGTCCCGACGGCCCTCTGAGTGGATCTTTATGGCGAAGCGACAGGGTAGGTTGAGACCACCTAGGAGAGAGGTGGGCCTGGCCCTGGTCGGCGTCCGCGGTTATTTCAAAATAACACGCTTAACGAGATCTGGGTATTTGATCTGAGTCTGGCCACTGGCCTATATGCACTAACCAACTATGCGGGAACAGTTATGGGCACTCGACGTCATGGTATCAGCCGAAGCCGTCGTGATGTCAGCGACTGAGCGGCGCGCGCCGGGTTGGATTGGAACATCTGCTCTTGTATAAGGGAGGCTAGGTCTGCTCGTCGACCGCATACGCAATGTGCAGGTGTGCAATGGGCGATGGGCCCAGACCCCTGCGCCATAGGATTTAGACCGGCGTGCTGACCTCTCTGTTGTGCGTATGTAGGGCTGCAACGTGTTGATCTTCTGAGGCCGGGCATGACCCAGAAAAGTCTGTCCGGATAAAGGGGATCGAGCGTGTTGGGAAATGTGGTGCACCCCTGCAGGGAAGTTGATCTATTCGAATAGCCGTGTCCCTCAGCAAAAGGATGACCCGGAGTTGTACCTTGACCTTATGACAACTAGAACCAGATACTTAATAAAACACACCCTTCCAAGTGCCAGATACAACTGGTGATCGCTCTCTCATAGGGCGATGAGGGGGGGATCACTGGGTAGGATTATGCTATGCGATGATACTTGGTAACTTACCATCTACTCTTTTCTTGTGCTTCAAGACGGAGGTTGCCAGAAGCATAGTCTTCGATAGGACTAGCTGTCCCCCTCTTATTCTGGCATTCTGCAGTTCAACCCACATATGCTACCTCTTTTCCATTTGATACCCATGCACACATATGTAGTGTAGCTCCTTGCTTGCGAGTACTTTGGATGAGTACTCACGGTTGCTTTTCTCCCCCTTTTCCCCCTTTCTATACTCGATTGCTGTGACCAGATGTTGGAGTCCAAGAGCCAGACGCAACTGTCAATGACGACTGCTACTACTCTGGAGGTGCCTACTACTACGTGTAGGCCGCTGACGACGACCAGGAGTAGTTTAGGAGGATCCCAGGCAGGAGGCATGCGCCTCTTTCGATATGTATCCAAGTTTGTGCTAGCCTTCTTAAGGCAAACTTGTTTAACTTATGTCTGTGCTCAGATATTGTTGCTTCCGCTGACTCGTCTATGATCAAGCTCTTGTATTCGAGCCCTCGAGGCCCCTGGCTTGTAATATGATGCTTGTATGACTTTTTTTATTTGTAGAGTTGTGTTGTGATATCTTATCGTGAGTCCCTGATCTTGATCGTACATGTTTGCGTGTACGAGTAGTGTATGATTAAATCGGGGGCGTCACAAGTTGGTATGAGAGCCAACTGCCTATAGGAATCCCCCTTCCACACTCCTTGGCCGAAGTCGAGTCTAGACATTGCAAAACTTTTTACTAACATGGTTGTGTGTCTTACGGGCCCACGTAGCCATTGGTTGGTATTAGAATCTTTTTATTCCTCGTCTATACTCTGGGACTCTGATCTCTCGTCTATTCGGGTTAAAGATTTTACTAACTCTGACTCTAGGATCTCATACCCACTTCCTCCCGCTGAGCCCCGACATTATCAATGATTGCTTGCTTCGCCAGAAGATTCCGAGGTTACTCTATGATATTCTCCCAAGACCCATGTACCCACCGCCTTTGCAAATTCCCTACCACTGTTATATCCTTATTGATAACTGCATACACCTGCCATTCTTACATTCAATCCCATTGATCTTGTTATTACAAGATGCCTGGAACTGCTCTCCGTTGTTCCGAGAATCCTTTGAGCTTACTACCTTGCAGTTCCTTGTCACCTGAATACCCCTACGGATAACTTTGTGCACCTATCGAGTATCCGCTCATCCTCAGTTGATTCATGTACTTCACAAAAGTCTTCATAATACTATTCGTTCGTAATACCATAAGTCTAGTAATCTTATTTTCAGCCTTGGTCATTATCATTTTGAGTCTGTTGATACAATATGTTGCGAATGCATGCAATCATCAATCAGATCCTAGAATTCTTCCTTCCGGCTCAGACGTCATTTTAACATGTGCTAAATCTCGACCAATCAAATCGCCATCGATTGTACCCCTAAGGCTATTCTACCTATACATCCCTAATCAGAGCATTGCTTCTGATCCCTTGTCTTGGAATTCATAATTCCTTTGCAATTGATTCTTTGAGTTAGTCAGTTGTTTCTATAATCTGATCTCCTTGCATTCTTTCTTCCTCTGGTTGAATACTGAGGCTCACATCAGATCCCTTGTGGACCACCAGACCCCTTTTTCAAATTTTATCCGACAACGTCCTTCATATTCAATAAGCTTGTGAGCCTTTCCTCGGATACATAATGCTTTTGGTAAATTGTATCCTCTGCTTTCTCAAGCATGCTCTACTACCGAGTTTGTGTTATTTATTCTTGAAATTTATGACATATGTTCCTAAGATGCCCCGATGGGTTGAAACTATGCCTTCCCTAATATGTGTGAACTCGAAAGTTATGCGGGTTATACTCTACTGGCTTTTCGTCAGATAGAATTTCAATACTACAGCTTCATCAAGAGCGAGAAGTAAAATGAAAGGTTATGCATTGTAGAAGTGGGAGTCGACCCTGAACCTTTGTGTTCAGGCCCACGGACACGGTGTGGAACTTATCATGAAAGCTTCTTGCAAGGATATTTAATCATTTGAATAATTCTTCCGGTATCATGAATTGGATCCCTTATAGTTATGGTCCCGACTATATTTCCTCCTTGATCCCATTTACTGGGTAAGTCAAAATTAATTACTTATCCTCTGCAAATCATTTTCCCCCATCCAACCTCTACTTTGATTTACCTTCTGACATTACACCTGGTACTGGATACTGGGAAGCTTTATATCCCATCACATCATTCCTAGCCTGATCGGCTATATTTTTATCGTGTCAACTTTTAATTGGGCTACCTGGTCCTTATGCCCGGAGCAACTTCCGACGATGAGCTAAGCTTACGTCGATCCTCATCTTATCATGTCGCCTTGAACATCTCTTGATAACCCACAAGTATAGGGGATCACAACAGTTTTCGATAAGTAAGAGTGTCAAACCCAACGAGGAGCTAAAGGTAGAACAAATATTCCCTCAAGTTCTATCGACCACCGATACAACTCTACGCACGCTTGACGTTTGCTTTACCTAGAACAAGTATGAAACTAGAAGTACTTTGTAGGTGTTGTTGGATAGGTTTGCAAGATAATAAAGAGCAAGTAAATAAAAAGTAGGGGCTGTTGTAAGTAAAGAAGCAATAAAGTAAATATAGAGAGTGTGGAAAAGTGGTGGTAGGAGTTGTGAAATTGTCCCTTAAGCAATTGACTACTTTATTAGACCGATAGCAAGTATTATGTGGGAGAGACCACTGCTAGCATGTCATCCCTTACTTGGAATTCTATGCACTTATGATTGGGACTATTAGCAAGCATCCGCAACTACTAATGTTCATTAAGGTAAAACCCAACCATAGCATTAAGATATATTAGTCCCCCTTCAATCCCGTATGCATCAATTTCTATGCTAGGTTGAAGCTTCTGTCACTCTTGCCCTCCAATACATAGTCCTATCAACATACAACTAACCCTATGGTGTGATCCACGCGCACGCTCATATGATGGGCACCAAAGGACAGCAACATAACCACAAGCAAATTAAATCAATCATAGGAATTCATCAACCACCGATAGGACAACGAAAATCTACTCAGACATCATAGGATGGCAACACATCATTAGATAATAATATGAAGCATAAAGCACCATGTTCAAGTAGAGGGTACAACGGGTTGCGGGAGAGTGGACCGCTGTAGATAGAGGGGGGAAGGTGATGGAGATGTTGGTGAAGATGGCGGAGGTGTTGGTGAAGATCGTGGTGATGATGATGATGGCCACGGCGGCGTTCCGGCGCCACCGGAGGAGAGGGGGAGAGGGCCCCCCTTCTTCCTCTTCTTCCTTGACCTCCTCCCTAGATGGGAGAAGGGTTTCCCCTCTGGTCCTTGGCCTCCATGGCATGGGAGGGGCGAGAGCCCCTCCGAGATTGGATCTATCTCTCTGTTTCTCTCTGGTTCTGCGTTCTGTTCTGGCTCTGTTTCATCATTTCGTATATATATGGAGATCCGTAACTTCGATTGGCCTGGAACCTTCGCCGTGATTTTTTTCTGAATATTAGCTTTCTTGCGACAAAATAAGAGCGTCAACCGCCTTACGGTGGGCTCACGAGGGTAGGGGGCGCGCCCTAGGGGGGCCCTGCCTCGTGACCACCTCGGGCATTGGTTCGCGTTGATTTTCCTTCCGAATTTTCCATATTTTCCAAAAATAAGCTCCGTCCATTTTTATCCCGTTTGGACTCCGTTTGATATGGATATTCTGCGAAACCAAAAACATGTAAAAGACAGGAACTGGCACTGGGCACTGGATCAATATGTTAGTCCCAAAAATAATATAAAAAGGTGCCAAAAAGTATATGAAATTTGAATAATATTGGCATGGAACAATCAAAAATTATAGATACGACGGAGACGTATTAGCATCCCCAAGCTTAATTCCTGCTCGTCCTCGAGTAGGTAAATGATAAAAGAGATAATTTTTTTTTTGGAATGCTACCTAGCATAATCTTGATCATATGTCTAATCATGGCATGAATATTAAGACACGAGTGATTCAAAGCAATAGTCTATCCTTTGACATTAAGACAATAATACTTCAAGCATACTAATAAAGCAATCATGTATTTTCAAAATAACATGGCCAAAGAAAGTTATCCCTACAAAATCATATAGTCTGGCTATGCTCCATCTTCACCACACAAAATATTCAAATCATGCACAACCCCGATGACAAGCCAAGCAATTGTTTCATACTTTTGACGTTATCAAACTTTTTCAACTTTCACGCAATACATGAGCGTGAGCCATGGACATAGCACTATAGGTAGAATAGAATATGATGGTGGAGGAGACAAAAAGGAGAAGATAGTCTCACATCAACTAGGCGTATCAACGGGCTATGGAGATGCCCATCAATAGATATCAATGTGAGTGAGTAGGGATTGCCATGCAACGGATGCACTAGAGCTATAAGTATATGAAAGCTCAAACTGAAAATAAGTGGGTGTGCATCCAACTTGCTTGCTCATGAAGACCTAGGGCATTTGAGGAAGCCCATCGTTGGAATATACAAGCCAAGTTCTATAATGAAAATTCCCACTAGTATATGAAAGTGATAACTCAAGAGACTCTCTATATGAAGAACATGGTGCTGCTTTGAAGCACAAGTGTGGTAAAAGGATAATAACATTGCCCCCCTTTCTTTTTTTGTGGGCTTCTTTGGCCCCCCCTTTTTTATTTAGGCTTATTTGGCCTCTCCCTTTTTTTGGGCAATGCTCTAATAATGATGATCATCACACTTTTATTTACTTACAACTCAATATTACAACTCGATACTAGAACAAAGATATGACTCTATATGAATGCCTCCGGCGGTGTACCGGGATGTGCAATGATCTAGCGTAGCAATGACATCAAAAAACGGACAAGCCATGAAAACATCATGCTAGCTATCTTACGATCATGCAAAGCAATATGACAATGAATGCTCAAGTCATGTATATGATGATGATGAAAGTTGCATGGCAATATATCTCGGAATGGCTATGGAAATGCCATGATAGGTAGGTATGGTGGCTGTTTTGAGGAAGGTATATGGTGGGTTTATGGTACCGGCGAAAGTTGCGTGGTACTAGAGAGGCTAGCAATGATGGAAGGGTGAGAGTGCGTATAATCCATGGACTCAAGATTAGTCATAAAGAACTCACATACTTATTGCAAAAATCTACTAGTCATCGAAACAAAGTACTACACGCATGCTCCTAGGGGGATAGATTGGTAGGAAAAGACCATCGCTCGTCCCCGACCGCCACTCATAAGGAAGACAATCAATAAATAAATCATGCTCCGACTTCGTTACATAATGGTTCACCATACGTGCATGCTACGGGAATCACAAACCTCAACACAAGTATTTCTACAATCCACAACTACCCACTAGCATGACTCTAATATTACCATCTTTATATCGCAAAACTATTGCAAGGAATCAAACATATCATATTCAATGATCTACAAGTTTATGTAGGATTTTATGACTAACCATGTGAATGACCAGTTCCTGTCATCTCTCTAAATAGATATAAGTGAAGCAAGAGAGTTTAATTCTTTCTACAAAAGATATGCTCGTGCTCTAACAAATATAAGTGAAGCAAAAGAGCATTCTGCACATGGCGGTTGTCTAAGTAAAGAGAAACAGGCGATCCAAACTTCAAATGATATAAGTGAAGCACATGAAGCATTCTATAAAGCCATACTCAAAAAATATAAGTGAAGTGCAGAGAGCATTCTATAAATCAACAAGGACTATCTCATACCAGAATGATGCATAAAAAGAAAAACAAAAACCTAAATGCAAAAGACGCTCCAAGACTTGCACATATCGCATGAACGAAACGAATCCGAAAACATATCGATATTTGTTGAAGAAAGAGGGGATGCCTCCCCAGCATCCGCAAGCTTAGACGCCAGAGTCTCCTTGAATATTTACATGGGGTTCCTCGGGCATCCCCAAGCTTGAGCTCTTGCCTCTCTTCCTTCTTCTCACATCGATACCTTCTCGATCATCGAACACTTCATCCACACAAAACTTCAACAGAAAACTCGGTAAGATCCGTTAGTATAATAAAGCAAATCACCACTATAAGTACTGTTGCAAACCAATTCATATATTTTTTGCATTGTGTCTACTGTATTATAACTTTTTCATGGCTTAACCCACTGATATAAATTGATAGTTTCATCAAAACAAGCAAATTATGCATCAAAAACAGAATCTGTCTAAAACAGAACAGTCTGTAGCAATCTGAACATTCACCATACTTATGATACTTGAAAATTTCTACCAAAATTAGGAAAAATAAAAAATTTGTATAGTAAGACAGTGCAAAAAGAATCAGAACCATTTGACGTTCCAGCTAAAAATGTAAAATCGCGCACTACAGCCAAAGTTTCTGTCCTGCACCGTACAAACCATCAAGAAAATGTAAATATCCTAAAGGAAAACCTTGGCACATTATTTTTATAATACAATGGAATTGTACAAGGGGATAATTATTTTTGTTGAAAAGTTTCTGTAATCAAGATTCACAAAGTTGCTGTGAGCATGAACAAAGTTCAAGGAGCTCTCCCACTTCAACAGTGCTTGTCTTTCTCACTTTCACTTTCCTTTTTGAAAAAGTTTTGGGTTCCCCTCTTTATTTTTGTTGTTTTTAAACTATATGAAAGCACTCAACAGAAATAAATGACTCTCTAAAACTTCCGGGTTGTCTCCCTGGCAGCGCTTTCTTTAAAGCCATTAAGCTAGGCATATAGTGCTCAAGTAGTGAATCCACCCGGATCCCAAGGTATATCAAAGCCAATTTTAATTAACAATGATTTGTAATTTAGTGGTGAGCACAAATTAACATATATCAAGCAATGACGAAGTCTAACTCTTTTTCTATGCATCGGTATGTCATAAAAGAACAATTCATGCACACAAAGTAAAGGCCATGCATAGTATAAATAGTTTCTTGCAATTTTATCATATTGGAAACATAGAGAGGTGGAGATATAGTTCCTCTCTCATAATAATTTCAAGTAGGAGCGGCAAGCACATGCATATTATATTCATCAAAATCATCATGTGCAATGGTAAAAGGCAACCCATCAATATAATCCTTAATAAGTGCAAACTTCTCCGATATAGTGTAGTTGGGAGAATTTAAAAAGATAATAGGACTATCATGCGTGGGTGCAATAGCAACAATTTCATGTTTAACATAAGGAACTATAGCAAGTTCATCTCCATAAGCATAATTCATATTGGCATCTTGGCCACAAGCATAGCGAGCATCATCAAAAAGGGATATTTCAAGAGAATCAATGGGATCATAACAATTATCATAATATTCATCCTTCGGTAAGCATGAACGGGAATTAAACAATGTATTAGTTGAAGAGTTACTCTCATTAGAAGGTGGGCACGGGTGATCAATCCGCTCTTCCTCCTTTTGTTCTTCACTCTTCTCCTCATCTTTTTCATCCAATGAGCTCACAGTTTCATCAATTTCTTCTTCCATAGACTCCTGCAAAATATTAGTCTCTTCTTGGACAGCGGAGTATTCCTCAATATATGGTTTAACATAAGCATTAGAAGCATAATTATCAACACAATATTTAAGTATGGAAAATTTTTCAGATTTGTGAAAAGTAGCATCATACTTTTCAATCAAAGAAGAAATTTCATAAGCACCCTTAAAAGCAACAAATTCTTCAATTTGTTGAACATCATAGTAACTATAAACACCTTTAGCATACGAAGATACGATTCCATTATCAATAAACTCACATTGGTAGGGAAGGTGTTTCTTAGGGTTTTCAGAACAACAAGTAAAATCATATATTTCACATAAATTCCAAGCATAGCATTGCAAACGATGAATTTGATCCAATAAACGTTTCCCTCTTTCAAATATACGGTGTCGCACATAACAAGCATGCTCATCTAAAGATTTGCTCTCAGCTAAGCTAGTTGGGGTTTCAGCACGAGCACATAGGGATCGAAGATGATCCAAGTAATAAGCTTCAGCAGTGTGATAGATTTGGAGTGGTTCTTCAACCATTGGTTCAGTAGGTACAACTAATTGTTTTGGTATTTTGCGTTTCCTACCCATAACTAAAGATAGGAAACAACTAAGAACAACAAATAAAAATTACTTAGTGATAAAGAAAACAAGCACACACGAGAATATTCACCCCACGCTATTGCTCCCCGGCAACGGCGCCAGAAAAAGGTCTTGATAACCCACAAGTATAGGGGATCGCAACAGTTTTCAATAAGTAAGAGTGCCGAACCCAACGAGGAGCTAAAGGTAGAACAAATATTCCCTCAAGTTCTGTCGACCACCGATACAACTCTACGCACGCTTGACGTTCGCTTTACCTAGAACAAGTATGAAACTAGAAGTACTTTGTAGGTGTTGTTGGATAGGTTTGCAAGATAATAAAGAGCAAGTAAATAAAAAGTAGGGTCTGTTGTAAGTGAAGAAGCAATAAAGTAAATATAGCGAGTGTGGAAAAGTGGTGGTAGGAGTTGTGAAATTTTCCCTTAAGCAATTGACTACTTTACTAGACCGATAGCAAGTATTCTGTGGGAGAGGCCACTGTTAGCATGTCATCCCTTACTTGGAATTCTATGCACTTATGATTAGAACTATTAGCAAGCATCCGCAACTACTAATGTTCATTAAGGTAAAACCCAACCATAGCATTAAGATATATTGGTCCCCCTTCAATCCTGTATGCATCAATTTCTATGCTAGGTTGAAGCTTATGTCACTCTTTCCCTCCAATACATAGTCCTATCAACATACAACTAACCCTATGGTGTGATCCACACGCGCGCTCATATGATCCTGGAGGGTTATTCTGCAAATTTTCAGCAACTTAGCATGCGACCGTTTGATCTCAGATCCAAGGGCTGCCAGCAGCCCGTATCATGGTTACACCTACCACGACCGTCGTGTCGCTCACGCGGTCGTGCCCTTGGAGATTTAACACGGTGCGTTAGGCTATCTGATGTTGGCATGTCATACATAGTCATCACTTAGTCACTCATACTACAACAAGGTTGGCTATAAGTGTATTTTTTTACTTCTCTCTATCTATTTCTTCGTACTCAAGGAAGAAACAGTGCTAAGCGCGTGTATTTATTGCATTTGCCAAGGAGTGACCTCTTCCAATGAAATGGTGTTGCTAAGTTTGCTTCATTTAATTAGCTATAGACTCAAAATTATCTTTTCACCTAGGTACACGCGCTTAGCACCGTTTCTTCCTTGGGTCACCAAACTAGTCTCTCTCTTCTTGATTAACTTGCCACATCAGACTTTATGCTTATGTGGCAAGCTTAAGCACCTGTAGGAGCAAGTAAAAGTAAGTACAATAGTGCGCTTTACATGGCATTTTTGCATATGTGGAGCAAAGAGAGGCAAGGAAAAAGTGGAGAAGTGGGCTCTCATGCAAGAGCCAGCCTCTACTACATGGTGGAGCATTGGGAGAGGCACCTGTATGGAGGTGGTCAGGAATCTGGGAGACTCACGCCGGTCGTAGCGCCGCAGTTAAAATGATAATGGCAAGTCAAATCACGGGCCCCCACCTGTCCAGCAGTAACTCGCTGTCAAATCACACAACCCTACGTTTGCAGCAGCCTACTCCCTCGTCTTCTCGCGTCTCTGTCGAACTGACTAGGCGGAACTGCCCCGCCGCCTACCGCGCAGGAAAAGCCCCGTCCTCGACTTTTAAATAGTATACAGTATACTAATTTTGTATCCATGGATTGCGCCTGCGCCATGGAGCAAAGCATCTAGAAAACGAAGGAGAGACAGTGGTCTTGCAATAGAGAAGAGGGAGAGGCGAGATGGTGGTTTTGGAATGGAGATGATGGAGAGGAGAGGAGGTGGTTTTGCAATGGAGAAGAGGGAGAGGAGCATGCGGCAGCGATTTAGGATTGGATGAGAGGGCCGGCGCGCTCTGACTGGATCAAAATCAAAATCAATTTGGTGACATGCATTCACATTTTGCTTGTCAAATACAGTACGTGGTCAAACTTTGACCCAAAATACGAGAAACAACAAAAAAATACTTCCAAGACCAGCGCCGCTCTTCCACTCTTCTCCTCTTAAACCACCGCCGCTCCTCTCCTGTTCCAATCTAAATACAGCGCCGCTCCTCTCCTCTTCCATTTCAAAACCATCGCCCCTCCTCTCCTGTTCCAGTCCAAAACTAGCGTCGCTCCTCTCCCATTCTAATCCAAAACCCGCGCTGCTCCTCTCCTCTTCCATTCAAAAACCACCGCCGGCGAGTGAAGGTGCTGTGGAGAAGTAGATCGATGGAGGAGTACAACCGATACGCGAGGATCGCAGACGGCGACCCTGTGAAGCTAGCTAGGATGTTGGAGATACAGTCTTGGTTTGACAACAAGGACCAACTAGCGGCGACGGCGACATCCATGGCCAAATATCTGCAACAGAGCGAAAAGGCGGCGATACTCCCGGAGGGAGTCATGCCGGAGTACATAGAGCTGCTCCTCTGGGCCATGGAGCAAACAGATTCACCGAATCTGATCGTGAGGGAGCGGTGGTGGGAGTATCGATCCTAGATGGAGCATCCACCAGAGATTGAAGGATCGAGCATCTACAGGGTGCTGTTTGTGAGGGTGTCCTGCCAGAGCGAGCCGGTGGAGTCTTCATTGACCGAACCCAACTACAAGAGGAGAAAAGCAGTTGGCCCGATGATGCTTCCCCGCCATTGTCTCCCTCGCCGTTCACATCGTCTCACGGGGCGGCTGTCTGCCGTCGAGGAATAGGAGGGGGCTGCCCCCCAGCCCAATAGTCGGGCAGGTTGTGAATTGACAGGAGGAGCTTAGGGTTGTCAGTATTTGCAGGATGTGAATTGTGTTTTGTGTTGTGTATTTTGGGAGTACTTTCAGATATGAATGTCTTTTGAATTTCAGATTTGCAATATTGAGCATATGGAGTATTTTATGAATTGTAGATATCTATTTTTAGCACTTAAAAAATGTAGTTTCATAGGAGTATAAAAGTGCAGACAATGTGATTCTCAGAGAAGAAACTGCAAGTTTCAGTTTCAGATAAGAAACTGCAACTTTCAGAGGCAGAGCATTTATATTAACACGGCCTTTTCAAACAGGGTTAACATCATGTTGGAAGT
This sequence comes from Triticum aestivum, assembly GCF_018294505.1. Taxonomy (NCBI): domain Eukaryota; kingdom Viridiplantae; phylum Streptophyta; class Magnoliopsida; order Poales; family Poaceae; genus Triticum; species Triticum aestivum. The sequence continues at coordinate 377,481,984 of NC_057809.1, read as the reverse complement.
TTTATTCATGGTCGAGAATGGAACTACCAGCCAGTTAACATTATGCTGATCAACATTCATGCATAGCACATCTTCATATGATGCACAGTCAAAATGCCCAGACAATGTCGAGTGTGCGAAACACAGAGAAAACGAGGGATGAAGTTTTGGCAAGTGTTGGATGTGGTTTTGGGCTGCCCCGTTTAGGCTTTCATTTTTAACATGCGCAGCCCACGTCCTCGGATGGGAAGTCCATAGGCCTGTTTGTATTTTCTTAGGGCCGTCATGTATCGACCGGCCTATGGACCTCCCATCCGAGGTTTTATTTTTGGCAGCCCAATTTATGTATTTTTTTGAAGAAAACGCAGAGGTCTGTTCTATTTTTATATAAGAATAGGAATGCCAGGTCCAACTTATGTTTCCCTTCTAACTATATTGTATATATTTAAATTATTCTATATGTTGACTGTTTAGTTCACATAATTGGCAAATAGATGACCGCTCTCGCGATCCCCTTCGCCCCCGCCACCACCTCCACCCTCGCCGCCGCCCTCGCCACTACCTCCACCCTCGCTGCCGCCATAGATCTCGCCGCCTGACTCCGGGCGTGCCTGCCCCCCTCAGTAAGTCCGCTCGCGCGCCCCATGGAGTCGCCGGCCATATCCACGGGGGAATGGCTAGAAGACAGGCAGATGTACAAGATGCATCTCCCACATGTCTACAAAGCCTTCCCGCGGATGCTCCAGCCGCTCGACTCTGTTGCGCCGGCGGTGCCGTGGGAGACTCGAGGGAGGAGATGGAGGGAGCGGGCGATGCGGATCCGCGACGACGCTCTCTCCTGGACCCAGTGCACGCGCGAATGGAGGGAAGCAGAGGAGGAAGCTGCGAGGGAGGAAGCTAAGGAGGGACCAAATCCATTCTCTCACTCGCGCAGGTATGCTCGGATGTGCAAGGATCATGTGTATTGGGAGCTGCTATATCTAGCCCTGCGAATCTACTTCGAAGGAGATTTCTTGGAGAAGCACAGGATGCCCCACCCCAGTGAGCCGCTGATTGCGTTTGTTCGATGGGCGAAAGGAGAAGTGAATTCAGGAGATCCACGACGTGCTGCGAGATGGGAATGCTTGACTGGACTCCTGCCCACCAGCACACCACCGGAGCCGGAGCAGGTGGATCCCCTACCTTACCTCTCCCCCAAACCTGCAAAAGATTGAAATTAGGCTTGCAATCTGCTTCAATTGAGCTGTCTGGTGGTTATTTCTGCTTCCTGAGAGACAACATCTGGCTGGAGGATGAGAAGGTACCAGGAACTCCGATGAATTTCCCCTATCACAATGGGGGGAGCGCCGGTTGGGCAGTGGTACGGCCCACCTCCGCCCCAAATGGGGGCATAATCTGGGCAGGCTCCTGTAATTGCCCAAGATCAATCTGCTGGTGGTTCTGACTCTCAGATCAGTGGGAAATCTCAAGGCAAGAATCAGCAAAAGAAGAGACGGGACATCTAGAAAACTGCTCCTGCCCCTACTTCGGGCCTTATGGCATACTCTGAGGTGATCTACTACAAATGTGGGGAACCAGGGCATCATTTGGATAAATGTGTCAAGCCCAAGAGTTGTTTTATCTGCAAAATGGTTACCCATAAAGTTGAGAATTTCCCTGTCAGAAGGAAAACTCACATTTCTGCTAGATATGTTGGAAGTGCTGCTCCAGGATTATGTCCACCATTGACAGAATTTTCTGTGACACATAATTAGATAGTTTTTCCCCTTTCTAATTGTAGAGCTCTGCCCAGATGTGGTAGTGATCACACTCCTTTGCTCTGGGACTCTGATCTTGACCAAACTCCAAAGAGCAATAGTTTTAAATTTGAAAAGTGGTGGTTGCTTAGAGAAGATTTTACTGAGCTAGTCAGGAAAATCTAGAATGAGCCTACTGGGAGCAGCTGCCCCCTAGAAAATTGGCAGATCAAAATCAGGAGATTTAAAGAACTACCAAAGGGTGGAACTCCAATGAGGAAGCTAATCTTAGAAGATACAAAAGGCTTCTCCTTCTTGAGTTTGATTCTCTAGATATTAAGGTAGAAACCACTGACCTCTCTGAGGCTGAGACTAATAGATTAAACTTTGTCCATGGAGAGCTTAAGAAAATTTGGCTTCAAGAAGAAATCAAAGCCAAATAAAGGTCTAGAGATAGGAACATTAAGGAGGGTGATAGAAATACTGCTTACTTCCATGCAGTAGCTAACCAGAGGAGGAAAACCCTCATTCACTCCCTTGATGGCCCTAATGGCCCTGTTACTGAGGTAGATGAGATGCGGAAAGTGGCTAGTGACTTCTACAAAGACCTGTTTAAGAAAGAAAACCCTTCTGGATCTCTACAAAACAATTTTTTCTCTGCTTCTGAAAAAGTATCTCATGCTAAAAATGAGCTGCTAGAAGCCCCTTTTTCAGAGACAGAGGTGAAGGAAGCCATTTTTAGCTCTTATCCTGATGGGGCTCCTGGTCCTGATGGGATTCCCTTCTTGTTTTACCAGCATTTTTAGGACTTGGTGAAAAATGATCTCTTAGATCTTTTCCAAGCCTTTCATAGAGGAGAGTTGGATCCAGCAACTTACTCATGGGGGGTCTGTTGGGGTCAAGTTAAATAACTGTGAAAGTGATTTTTTTCCTTGCTTGTAAAGGCCTTAAGCAAGGTGACCCCATCTCCCCGCTTTTGTTTAATTTTGTAGTGGACGTTCTTACTAAAATGTTGAGCAAAGCTGCTGATCATAGTCTGATTGCAGGGCTCTGTCCTGAGGTCTGTCCTGGTGGCATCATCTGCGTTTAATATGCAGATGATACCATCCTTTTCTTAGACAATGACTCCACACATGCTAGCAATCTGAAAACTGTTCTAACCTGGTTTGAACAAGTCTCAGGTATGAGAATCAACTACTCTAAAAGTGAACTCATCCCTATCAACATGGATGATCAGGAGTTAGCTGACTTCCTCTCTATTCTAGTCTGTAATAAAGGTAACTTCCCCATTAAGTATCTAGGTATCCCTCTCCACTATGATAAACTGAGGAGAGAGGATATCCAACCCCTTCTGGATAAAATCATTAAAAGGATTGCTGGGTGGAGGGGCAAACTTCTCTCTGATAGAGGTAGATTGATCCTCATACAAGCTTGTTTGGCTAGCATTCCAGTGTATCTCCTCTCCTTCTTCAAGTTCCCTAAATGGGCAGTGAACCTCATCAATTCTCAGATGTCTCATTGCTTGGGGAATGATTTTGAGGGAAATAGGAAGCTACACCTTGCTAATTGGGCCCTAGTCTCTATGAAAAAAGATTTTGGAGGCCTAGGCATACCTAACCTCCAAGAAATTAACATCTGTCTTCTAGGGTCTTGGATTAAAAGATTCTATGAGGAAGACCTGAAACCCTGGAAGCTTCTTATTGCCCGTAAATACCTAGGAAATAAACCTAATATTTTTGTCCCTTCCTCCAACCCTAAGACCTCTAGATTCTGGAAAGGATTAAAATCTATTATGCATGCTGTGAAATTTGGCTACAGATGGAACATAGGGGATGGGAGCAGAACTAGGTTCTGGGAAGATACTTGGTTTGACACATCCCCCCTAGCAGTCCAATTTTGGCCTATTTACTCTATCCGCAATGAGCTTAACAAAAGTGTCAATGAAGTTTGGGACGGTCAATGCCTAAAACTCTCTTTTAGAAGGAACTTTAGTGATAGTCTCATGGAACAATGGTTCCAGTTGGAGGAAATTGCCAAAAGCATTACCTTTACTGCCGAGCTGAATGCCCTGATTTGGCAGCTGGACAATAAGGGGAAGTATTCCTCCAGCTCCATCTATCATGTTATCAACTTTAGAGGGGTTCAACCCGTGTTTGTCCCTGTTGTCTGGAAATTGAGAGTTCCCCTAAAATTCATGTATTTCTCTGGCTTCTCTCCAAAAACAAATTGATGACTAGGGATAACCTTAGGAAGAGACACATCATCAAACCCCTTGATTGTGTTTACTGCTTGGAACAAGAGTCTTGTTCTCACCTATTTTTTGAATGTATAGTTGCTAAACATATCTGGGTCCACATTGAGGAATATTTCTCTAGTCAGATTGGCTCATCCTTCGAGTATGTCGCCAGATTCTGGATTGCTACCAAAAAGTGCTCAGTTTTAAACACGGTTAGCTCAGCTATCCTTTGGTGCCTTTGAAAATATAGAAATGCTATGATTTTCAGTAACACCTCCTGGATTTCCATTCACAGGTCTTGAGGTTGATCAGGAACATGGTGAGGAACTGGGCGATTCTCTCCTCCGGATTGGACAAGGACAAGTTGATGAGCTTCATGGAAACCCTAACAAGATCCCTCCAAAAACCGTTGGAGATCACTTGTGGCTGAACAAGGCTCGACCTGCTCTGGGGCTGGACCCGTGGGCTCGTCTCAAGATCTCTGATGAAGATGATGGGCACCTGGCGCCGAAAAAGAGGGACATCCACCATGCTACGCCTTCCAGCCCGGTGTCTCCGCTTGCTTACTGGTCACCGCAGGCTGACACGGCCCCTCGGCTGAAGACCATGAAGGCCTCGCTGGACCCTCCTTGTGTCATTTGAGTGCTCTATCCGCTCTGCCTTTGGCACCGCTCGGGTGATTTGTGTTATTCAGATAACTTGTTCATCCACCCCCTAGTTTGTAGCTTTTCTACCTTTGCTTTCGAATTGCTCTTTGAGCTGTTGTATCAGAATATGTTGTGGTTTCGTTCTCAGCAATGGAACCGGGGAGATGCTCCCTGTTTTTCTAAAAAATATTATTTTATATGTTATTATATAAAGCTTGGTAAGACTGTAAATTTAAGGACGAATGTAATAATATCACTTATTATTTAAATATATTTATAACAAAATGCTCAGCCCATTTTTTTTGATAACATTGCTGACCCAACCCAACATTATAATTAGAATCAGCCCAGCAAAATCATGTATTTCGAGAAAGTGCAAATGGGCTGTAATTTTTTAGGAAATAAAATAAACGGGCCGCATGGACGCTACATTATTTGTTCACCTAGCCCAGCTAATGGCTGTAATTCAAAAAAAGATCAAATTGACTTTAAATTCTACCGCGCAAAAAAAGACTGTAAATTCTGAAAAATGGGTTGAATACGTGCCACATTTTTGGAGGCTGAAATGTGGGCCAATAGGTCGAAGCCAATGCAAGTCGTTGTCAATTTAGTCAACAAACGATTCTGACATGTTAGCCGTTCGATTTACATCCAACGACCTGCATCCATTTTCAATCTCTCGTCTTGTTCCTCCAGCGCCGCCGGGACCACCTCTCGCCTCCTGCTGCTAGCAGCTCTACTTAGCACGCTTCGCTATGAAGCGCTACTCCACCGTTGGTCAGGCCATCCCTCCACCTCTCCACACCTCCTGTTCTTCTCCACCGACTGCTGAACCACACCGCACTAGAACCAGTTAACCCTCGTACACCTCTTTGTCTGCGACTCTACTCCCGCGTCTTCCCATCTCCAGCTCGTTGCTGTCCGGGGCCTCGCCGTCGTCCACCACCTTGGATGCGCTCGGCACGGCGTGGTCAACATGGTCAAAGAACGACACCATCGGAAGTAGACTGTGTGTGGAGTGGCTGACAGCTGGGTCCACGGCCGCACACAAGGAAACGCCTCCTTATTACGCGCAAAATAATGATTCCTCCACCTGACATCTGGGACACACCGGAAGGGCCTCTGTATTTCGCGAAATAAAGTGCCCCCCGCTGACATGTCGGACCCACCAGCTATCTTCGCACGCAAGTGCCTCCTTATTACGCACAAAAAAATGAATATTCCCCCTGCCAGCTGGAACCCAGCATAGTGGGAGGCTGACTTGTGGGCCTACCAAGTTGACAGGGAGGGAGGGCTTTGTCAACTTAGTCAATATGAACGATTCTAACTCCTGTTACCGTATGATATTCATCCAACGGCCGTAGTGCTTCTTCAACCTTTGGTCTTCTTGCTCCAGCCGCCCAAACCAGCGCTGGTCGTGCCGCATGCTCCTGCCTCCCGTGGCCGGCTGTGATGCCGCGGAGGCCTCACCGCCCCCTACTACTCCCAGCACTGGCCAGGCCATCCCTCTACTCACCCACACCCCCCTATTATTCTGCGGCGACAGCAGCCTCACACCGCAGCCGAACCAGTGAACCCTCGTACTCCTCTTTGCGTGGGCATCCACTGTTGCGTCTTCCCCAGCTCCAAGTCGTCCCCTTCCTAGTCCTCGCCATCGTCCACCGCCCTGGTGCTCTCGGCGCGGCATGGTCAAGGTGGTCAACGACCGACTTCCATCGGAAGAGTACTGTACGTGGAGAGGCTGACAGCTGGGTCCACGGCAGCCGCAAGGAAGTGCCTCCTTATTACCCGGAAAATAATTATTCCTCCACCTAACAGCGGGGACCCACCGGACGGGCCACCAGTATTTTGCGAAAAAAATCGTTTCCCCCTGACTGCTGGGACCCACCGGACGGGCCACCGTATTTCGCGAAAAAACGTTCCCCCCGCTGTCAGCTCGGACCCACCGGAAGTGCTTCCTTATTACGCACAAAAAAAATGAATACTCCCCCGGCTAGCTGGGACCCACCTTGCTGGGAGACTGACTTGTGGGCCTACTAAGTTGACGGGGACGAAGGGCTTTGTCAACTTAGTCAATATGAATGATTCTAGCTCCAGTGACCGTACAATGTCCATCCAACGGCCGTAGTGCTTCTTCAACCTCTGGTCTTCTTGCTCCAGCCGCCCAAAGCAGCGCCGGTTGTGCCGCATGCTCCTGCCTCCCGTGGCCGGCTGTGCTGCCGCAGAGGCCTCACCGCCCCCTACTATTCCCACTGTTGGCCAGGCCCTGCGGTGACGGCAGCCTCACACCGCAGCCGAACCAGTGAACCCTCGTAGTCCTCTCCGCGCGGACTTCCACTGTCGTGTCGTCCCCTTCCTAGGCCTTGCCGTCGTCCACCGCCATGGTGCTCTCCGCGCGGCGTGGTCAACGTGGTCAAGGAACGACTTCCATCGGAAGAGTACTGTACGTGGAGAGGCTGATAGCTGGGTCCATGGCCACAGCCCAGTTTTTTTGTGATTTGCCAAGTAAGTCGCTTTGTCAGGCCTGTTGGGCTGCAAATCTTTCAAGACGAGGAGAGCTTTCATTTGGCTGGCCGAGAAAATGGCCCATCAGTAATGAGCAATGGGTTGTACGTTTTTAAAACACATCAAACTGGCAATTAGTTTCAAATATCTTTTTTTTATTTCAAGATTTTAAATTACATTAATTTTTATGCGTGGAGAATTTGTTGGATTTTATATTGATATACATTTATTTTTAAAATCAGTTTGAATGTGAGTCGAAATTTCGGGATTAAAAACAGTTCGGACCGCACCGAAATATGCAAAATTTCGTATAATTTTTTAACCGTTGCCACAATATGGGATGTAATGCTAACAAAAAGAATATGGGCTCCAAAAAAACCTTAAGAATTAGCAAATGGGCTGTAAATTATTAGAAATAATGGCAAATGGGTTGTATGTTGTTTTCCACAGATTTGAGGCTTTCCTAAAAAAAGGTTGACGCACAAGCACTGACTGTTGGATGTCCATCCAACGGCCGTCGTGCTTCTTCAATCTCTGCTCTTCCTGCTCCAGCCGCTCAAACAAGCGCCGGCGGGACTGCCTGCTCCCTCCTCCTCGCGGCCGGCTGTGCTGCCGTGCAGACCTCACCGCCCGATCGTACTCCCATCGCTGGCCTAGCCATCCCTCTACTCACCCACACCTGCTGTTATTCTCCGGCGACGGCAGACGAGCCAGTAAACCCTCATATAGTCGTACTCCCATCCGCGTGGGAAACAACTGCTAAGTCTTCCCTGCCTTCGTGTCGTCCCCTTCCTAGGCCTCACCCTCGTCCACCGCCCTCGTGCTCTCGGCGCGGCGTGGTCAACGTGGTCAAGGAACAACTTCCATCGGACGTGGACTATACGTGGAGAGGCTGACAACTGGGTCCACGGCCGCAGCAAGGAAGTGCCTCCTTATTACGCGGAAAATAATGATTCCTCCACCTGACAGCTAGGACCCACCGGACGGGCCACTGTATTTTGCAAAAAAAAGTTTCTGTCAGGACCCCGACTCGATGTCACATCGATCTAGCTGGTAACACCTCATATCACTTTGCGGCCTCACGCACGGTATCCCCACGGGTGTCGTCTTACCTTTTCCCGGGACCGTTTGCGCCTTTTGGCTCACGTATATGATAGTGTCGCTAGCATCCATATGATAAGGAGCCCGGGCTGACATGACTAGTCGTAAACCCAAAGTGGCACAGACTTACAGGGACAGGCATCCATGACCCAGCTTCGAACGTGTCGGTCATCAGCAAGTGGGTCCGGGCTGTAGCACTGGGCTAGCAGGACTCCGGTAAACCGGGCTGTAGCGGGCTAACAGGACTCCGGTACTCAAAGCGTGACATTTCCCCGAAGGGACAGACACGGGAACAAAGAAGGACGCATGCCGGCCAGCCTAAGTGTTCCAGAGCAGTAGCAAGCTACCATGGCTCAGCGGTAACACTAGGAGACATTTCCCGGTAAGAGAGGCTACTAAAGATAAACAACTAGATAGTCAGATCCCACACATACCAAGCATTTCAATCATACACACAATATGCTCGATATGTGCAAATACAACGAAGCATCACAACATAACTCTATGACACAAGTACTTTATTTAAGGCTCAGGGAGCCATACATAACATACACAAAGGTACGGGTCTCACGACCCAACATACAAGTCATACAGTCATACCAGCCAGCAGCGGAAATACATTGTCTGGGTACAGACAACTAGTAAAATAAAAGAGGCTTGGAAGCCTAGCTATACTATGTGGTCCATCACAAGCTCAGGGTCACCACCTGGGTCTTTAGCCTACTCGTTGATGTCAACGTCTACATAGAACCCATCAGAAGGGGTTGCAGCGTCTTCTGTAAAAATGTAGATTATAGCAACATGAGTACAAAGGTACTCAGCAAGACTTACATCAGATCCTACATACATGCATAGTATCAAGAAGGGTTGGTGGAGTTATTGCAGCAAGCCAGCTTTGACTCTTGGCTAGGCTATCCTACGACACTCCGACTTGAAATGTTTTGCGCACACGAGTCCACTACTCACCACTTCAATACACTACCGAGGATCCACCTCCGTCTTCCTCCGGAAGAGCCATCCTCGGCACTCACACTTATCTTGAGGCTTTTAGTAGTTTCCATTTACTTGTCTATGAACTGTATAGGCAACCAAGTAGTCCTTTACCGCGGACGCGGCTATTCGAATAGATCATGTTAACCCTACAGGGGTGTACTTCTTCATACACGCTCTCACCACTTACCGTCGTTTACACGACATGTACTCGGCAACCTTCAAGCGGAAGCCCAACGTGGGTGTCGGCCACGACCTACCTAATCACCTAAGCCTCCAGTCCAGGTTTATCGCCTATTCAGGTTCCATCCGCAGGGAGTCCGGCCGAGGTTTCCCATACGGCCCCGAACGATGTGAACAGGGTTCCCGGGATACCTAACGGGTATTCGGTACACCGTGCCACGTACCTACCGCATCACAGCCCACCCCTATGGTCAGCACTGTCCACGGCCTCCAGTAGGCTACAAACACCAGAAACTACTTGCAACTCCTGGACGGAGAACTAGGGTGAATAAGAAGTCGAGAGGGTCCATTGCTTTCGGGCCCAATGCATGGTAGTAGCTGATTCTTAAATCACACATACAGATCTCAGTGCTTAAGGTCGGCTTCAATGAAACAACCCACCATGTACTCCTACATGGCCTCTCATCGATACCTTTACCAAATCGTGTTCACCACACCACTCTCATTACCGACATAATCATTTCACTCTAGCCCATCACCCAGATGAACCAGACCTGACACGACTCTAAGCATAGCAGGCATAGCAAGGTAGGAACAACACATACATATGGCTCAATCAACTCCTACACATGCTAGTGGGTTTCATCTAGTTACTGTGGCAATGACAGGTCATGCAGAGGAAATGGGTTCAACTACCGTAGCACACAGCAGTTTGAATCGCGTTGTCTTAATGCAGTAAAAGAGAGCAGGAGCGAGAACATGGGATTGTATCGATATGATCAAATGGTTGGTTGCTTGCCTGATGGTTCGATGCACTGATACGGTTCCTCGTTAGGGTAATCACGGTACTCCTCGGGGGCAGAACCTGTCGCAAAGGACATCGATACACAAGCATCACCAAACAATGTGCAACAATATGATGCATGCATGAAACATGGCAATATGAGTGTGTTGGGCTAATGCAACTAAAACCAGAAGGGTTTGAACAAATTTGAATCATAGATTCAAATTTCAAACTCAAACATGGCCTTTTAAAGTGCTTTTCCTTGTTCCGCTTAAAACATCAATTTAACTTGTTTGATCATGCATGAAAATAGTACAGATGGATAGATTGGATTTTTCTGATCATTTTTCATATATAATTTGTCCAATTTGGAGTTACAGAATAAAAGTTATGAATTTTTGAAGTTTAAATAATATTCTGGAATTTTCTGATTTAATTTAAATCCAGAAATATGAATATTGCGACAGCATGACGTCAGCATGACGTCAATGGTCAACTGCGATTGGCTGGAGTCAAACCTGACGTGTGGGGGCCACGCGTCAGTGACAGGGGGGGTTTAACAGGTTTAATTTAATCCTAATTAGGGATTAGTGGCGCTGGGGCCCACTGTCAGTGTCAGGGGGGGTTGACTAACAGTAGTTAGCGCTAACCTAACCACCTGGCCGACAGGGCCCACGCGTCAGTGACCCTGGGGGGGTCAAACCCCAGGTCGGACAAGTCAAACCCCACCGGCGACATGACGCCGGCGAGGTCCGAGACGGCGGCGAAAGTGCTTTTTGCCATTCCGGCAACCAAATGGACGGCGGAAGGCATCTACGTGTTGCTGAGGTTGAGCCGCGACTATTGGTGGTGGTGGTTGGGCTCGGGGTGGCCGGAGTTGACGACGGCGAGCTCGGCTGCGGCGGCCGGAGTTCGGGTGCGGTCGGAAACGGCGTTGCAGGGCGTTAGGGGGGGTGTTGGTGCGTGCTACGTGCTCCTCGTGAGGTGTGGAGCACGATGGTGTGCTCGGTTGGGCGCTACGGCGACCGTGGCCACGACGGCGACATCGTCGGCGGCGTGGAGCTCTCGGCCGAGGTGGGGCTAGGGCCTAGAGGTCGGGAGAGACCAGGGGAGAAGGGGGAAACGACTCGGGGGCTCACCGCGGTTGCAGTGGGCGTCGAAGCGGGCTCGGGGACGCGCCGGAGACGACGAATTTGACGGCGATGGTGGTTGGAGCCCGAAGAGGGGAACGGTGACGTGGCGGCGATGCAGGGCTTCCGGAGACCCGTGGAGCGGTGGGGAGGAAGAGGGAGTCGAGGCGGAGCTCCTGAGCTAGTCGGGGGAAGCGAGGGGTGGTCGGAGACGGCGGCTATGGCGAACGGCGGCGACGGTGGTGTTCGGCCGTGAGAGAGAGGGAGGGAGCAGCACGGGAGAGAGAGGGGGATAAGGCCAGGGGATCGGGGCGGCACCGAGAAGAAGTGCCGCGGCGTCGCGCTGGCGAGGGAGGCAGGCAGACGAGCTGGTGGCGTGGCGCTCCGGCCGTGCGCGCGCGCCGGCCACACGCCTGGCCGACTGGCGCCAGGAGGACGACGGTGGTGGTGGGCTGGGCTGGCTTGCTGGGCCGGCCAGCTGGCTGGGCCGCACAGGGAGGAGCCCAGGTAAGTTTTCCCCCTTTTTTTTCTATTTCTGTTTTTATTTAATAAATCTGCAACTTTGTTGAATTAAATAAAATACCTAGGCAACTTCAAAAATCACCAAACTATTCCTGGCCCATAGTTGGATTATTTCCAACATGAAACATTTTAGTTTGGAGATATTTGAGCATTTAAATATTTTATATTATTTTAAATGCCCAAATTCAAATATTTATGATTTAATTCAAAAACCCTAAGATGGCCTAGGAAAATGTGCACCACTTTTGGCAGAGGTTCTGAACCAAGACAAAAATGATGGGCATTTTAGAAGGGCATTTCAGGTTCATTGAAAAATTATTTTAGTAACCCTAGTTGGTTTCAGAAGGGACTGGGGGTTCTGTCATCCCCATTTCAAGTTTCTGATGAAAGAGTAAACATGATGCAACACTCTAATGCATGACTAGCTAGGGTGTGACAACTCACCCCCACTCAAAAGAATCTCGTCCCGAGATTTGGGTTCCTCCGAGAAGAAGGCGGGATATTCAAGTCGAAGACGATCCTCCCTTTCCCAAGTTGCTTCGTCCTCAGAATGGTGCGACCATTGAACCTTGAGAAACTTGATATTATGACGTCGCGTGGTACGTTCGGCTTGATCGAGGATACGAATGGGGTACTCTCGATATGTAAGATCATCTTGGAGATCAAGCGTTTCATGGTCCACTTCACGGATAGGATCCGAGAAGCAACGCCTGAGTTGAGAAACGTGGAAGACATCGTGAACTCTGGAGAGGTGCGGAGGTAGTTCCAACTGGTAGGCAACTTCTCCTCGTTTGGCAAGAATGCGAAAAGGTCCAATGTAACGAGGAGCCAATTTGCCTTTGATACCGAAACGATGGGTTCCCTTCAGAGGGGTGACCCGAAGATAAGCCTTCTCGTCAACCTCGAAAGTCATAGCCTTATGTTTTCGGTCATATTGACTCTTTTGACGAGATTGGGCTGTTTTCAACTTTTCACGAACGATACGAACTTGTTCTTCTGCTTCCTGAATCATATCCGGGCCAAAGAATTGTCTTTCCCCGGTCTCTGACCAGTTAAGGGGTGTTCGACATCGTCGTCCATAGAGAACTTCAAAAGGGGCTTTACCCAAGCTAGATTGATAGCTGTTGTTGTAAGCGAATTCGGTAAATGGAAGGCACTTCTCCCAGTCCATTCTGAAAGAGATAACAGAGGCTCGAAGCATGTCTTCTAGAATTTGGTTGACGCGTTCCACTTGACCACTCGACTGAGGGTGGAAAGCGGTGCTAAAGAAGAGACGAGTTCCCATAGCATTTTGGAAACTTTCCCAAAATCGAGAGGTGAAAAGACTTCCTCGATCCGAGTTAATTTCCAAAGGAACACCATGGAGAGACACTATTCGGGAGATGTACAAATCTGCCAGCTGACTAGCGGTTATACTCTCACGAACAGGTAAGAAATGAGCTACTTTGGAGAGACGATCGACCACGACGAAAATAGCATTATTCCCTCTCTTGGTCCTGGGAAACCCTGTAATGAAATCCATACCAATTTTATCCCATTTCCATTCAGGAATAGCTAAGGGTTGAAGGGTGCCAGCAGGCCGTTGATGCTCTGCTTTTACACGACGACAGACGTCGCAATTAGCAATATACTGAGCAATTTCTCTCTTCATCCTAGTCCACCAGAACCTCTGGCGTAGGTCCTGATACATCTTAGTACTACCGGGATGAATGGTGAGAGGAGATTCATGAGCTTCCTTAAGGATCAATCGCCTCAGGTTTCGCACTTTGGGAACCACTAGTCGATCCCCGAAGTATACGACCCCTTGATCATTAATGGAGAAGCAATTCGCAATTCCTTTCTGAATGTTTCTCTTGATGCGGGAGATTCCCGGATCTACCTTCTGTGCTTTGATAATCTGATCCGTAAGGGTAGGTTTTGCCACCAAGGTGGAAAGAAAACCTTGAGGTATAATGTGAAGGTTAAGCTTCCGAAATTCCTCATGGAGAAGCGGTTGACTTTGTTGTAACATCAGGTTGTTACAATAAGATTTACGACTTAGCGCATCAGCCATGACGTTGGCTTTCCCTGGGGTGTAGGTTATTCCTAAGTCGAAGTCTGTGATCAATTCAACCCAACGTCTCTGCCTGAGATTCAAATCCGGTTGGGTGAAGATGTACTTCAGACTTTGGTGATCAGTGAATATTTCGCAACGATTACCGAGGAGGTAATGTCGCCAGGTCTTAAGTGCATAGACTACGGCTGCAAGCTCTAGATCATGAGTAGGATAATTCTCCTCGTGTGGGTGCAATTGCCGTGAAGCGTAAGCAATTACGTGTCGATCTTGCATGAGAATGCAACCTAGTCCTTGTCGCGAGGCGTCGCAGTAGATAACAAAGTCCTTGGAGAAGTCTGGCGGTACCAGCACGGGAGCAGAGGTCAGGCGTCTTTTCAGTTCCTGAAAGCTGTGCTCACATTGTGGAGTCCATTCGAACTTCTTATCTTTCTTGAGGAGTTCGGTTAGAGGTTTAGCAACTTTGGAGAAGTTCTCGACAAAGCGACGACAATAGCTCGCTAAGCCTAGAAAACTCCGAACTTGCTTGACCGATTCAGGCGGAGTCCAATCAAGGACGGCTTGAACTCGCTCAGGGTTAACAGCAATACCTTTACCAGATATTACATGACCCAGATAGGTCACTTCTGACAACCAAAATTCACATTTCGAAAATTTGGCATAAAGGCGATGCTCTCGAAGTTTCTTCAACACTAGCCTTAGATGTTCGGCATGTTCTTCCTCGTTCTTGGAGTAGATGAGTATATCATCGAGATAAACTACGACGAATTTATCCAGATACTCCATGAAGATTGAGTTCATTAACCGAGAAAAAGTGGCTGGAGCGTTGGTTAAACCGAAGGACATGACGGTGTACTCGTATTGGCCATAACGAGTAACAAAGGCCGTTTTAGGAATGTCCCCGTTTCTGATTTTGATTTGATGGTATCCCAACCTCAAATCCATCTTGGAGAAGACTGAGGATCCAGCGAGCTGATCATACAGATCGTTGATCCTGGGAAGTGGATATTTGTTCTTGATTGTGACCAAATTGACAGGTCAGTAATCTACAACCATCCGGTCCGTACCATCCTTCTTATTGACGAACAGGACGGGGCAAGCCCACGGAGATGAACTAGGGCGGATGAAACCCTTTTTCAAGGATTCATCGAGTTGTTTCTTAAGCTCGGCTAGTTCTAGGGGTGCCATCTTATAGGGTCTTCTAGCAATCGGAACGGTTCCGGGGATGAGGTCTATTACGAACTCAACATCCCTGTCAGGTGGAACACCTGGCAATTCCTCTGGAAAGACATCCGGGAAGTCACAGACTACCGGCACGTCTTCAAGGTCTGGCAAGGGGCTGGCGTTAAGAGAATATAATTGTCGCTTGGCTATTCGGGTCAAGACATTGACTATCTTTCCTGAAGGATGGGTGAGTTGAACAGTCCTAGAGAAGCAATAAATTTTGGCTTGATGAGCTGACATCCAGTCCATACCCAAAATGATATTAATATCTGAAGATTTAAGGGCTATCAAAGATGCGAGAAAAACAAGTCTGTCGACTTGGATTTCATTTCCATGGCTTACTCTAGAAGTTTGCCATTTGGATCCCGGAGTTTGAATTACCATAGAGGTTGGCATATCACCGAATGCGACGTTATGCAAACGAGCATAGTTTTCAGATATAAAAGAATGAGAGGCTCCTATATCGAAAAGAACAGATGCCGGGTGGCAATTAACAAGAAGCGTACCGAGAACGACGTTGGGATCCTCTTGAGCTTCTTCGGCAGAGATACAGTTGACATGGCCACGTGAAGCGGTGACCGGCTTGGCGTGGAACACTTTCCCTGTCGGCTTGCCACGGCCAACAGCTTTAGCAGATTGATTGGGGTTGGTCTGGGGACACTCACGCATATAGTGGCCAGATTCCCCACACTTGAAACAAGTCACGGAACTGGTACGTGGAGGAGCATTATTGGTTGGACCCCCATAGGGCTTGGCCGGTGCAGACTGTTGAACAGGGCGAGGCGCCTGGAAAGATGGCCTCGGTGTGAACCTGGGTGGCAGGGCGGTGTTGGGCACCCACACGCGGCGCTTTTGAGGACCAGCACCGGATGAGGAACCCATGTCACGGCCATGCTTGCGTGTTGCGTCATAGTCAGTCTGACCAGTTTCAGCACTGATGGCTTTGTTGACAAGTTTCGGAAAAGATGTGCACTCATGCAGACGGAGGTCGCGGCGAAGCTCAGGACTAAGGCCCTTACGGAACCTTGCTTGCTTCTTGGCGTCAGTAGACACTTCCTCAGTTGCATATCGCGCGAGATTACCAAACTCCCTGCTATAGGCATCCACAGAAAGTCGGCCTTGGGTGAAATTGCAAAATTCTTCACGTTTACGGTCCATGAGACCCTCCGGAATGTGATGTTCACGGAAAGCCTCGCTGAATTCAGCCCAAGTTGTGACATGGCCCGCTGGGCGCATAGCTCCATAATTCTCCCACCATAGACTGGCGGGGCCTTCAAGATGATATGCAGCAAAGGTGACCTTGTCAGCCTCAGCTACTAGCGCGGAACGCAGCTTGTGAGAGATACTGCGAAGCCAGTCATCAGCGTCGAGAGGCTCGACGGAGTGGTGGAACGTGGGTGGATGCAATTTGATAAAATCACTGAGTGACACCACGTTAGCCCTTTGATGGTGTGCTGTATTCTGTTCAATACGCTCCAACAAACGGTTTGTCTCTCGCTTGTTTCTCTTAGCTTCCATCATAACCTCGGCTAGTGAAGGAGGATGAGGCAGATTTTCATTCCTGCCCTCACTGCCTTCGGCCTGCTCTTGAGAAGCAGGGTTAGCGCGCGTGTTGACCATCCTAGGTAACAAGACAATGATTTAGTCAGAACGATAAAATTCCGACATAGGATACAGAATGTAAGGAATAATTCGGAATGTAAGATGATCATCCGTATGACATGGTAAATACAGAAACCACTTCTTTTATTCCATCGTCATACACACCATACAAGGTTTAGTACAAGACCAAACAAAGTACTATTACGGTGGGAAAAGGATTACATCTCATCGGAGGCATTCCAAGCTCCTATACATTATTTTTCTACACCTCCGGAAGGAGTACAAACTAGGTCATATCCCACGAGTCACGCAGGACGATAGACGACACGGCTAGTGCGAACTAGTGATACTACCCCTAACTCAGACCGATCCGTAGTAGTCCTCATAGAAGTCACCTCCATAGCCTGGAAGTTCAACATGATCATCCGGAAACAGACGGTCTCGCGGAGCTTGTGGACCATAGGGGCTAGGATGAGGCCTTGGACCAACAAACGGTGGCCTGCGGGGACCGCGAGGTGGGGTGATGCCTCCTACATCATGCCAAACCATCACGTCTGGCAGAGCAGATCTCACAGGATAGAGATCGCGCATATCTGAATATCCAGCTTGCACTGCCGGTGCGAACCGAGTCAAAGTGGCCCAGTGGTCAGCACGGGTATTGAAGAGCTCTAACCTCAAGGCCCGATTTTCACGGTCCTTATCCTCGAGCATCTCAGCAGTGGTGCGAGTCCGTGAATCCTCCTGAGTGGAGTCAGCATAGATAGCCTGGAGATATCCTTGTGCTCCCGGAAGTGATCCTGGCATATATCGGAAATCAGAGTCCCGAAATAAACCAGATCTGACTCGCATAATGGTCATCATAGAGTAGGCGGCGTCCTGCACAGCCATCTCAATAGTAACCCCGAGTCCATAGGAACAGTGAAGGGGCTCGGTGGATCCAGGATAAGATGGAAATATCCTGACAGTGCAGAGATACTGGCTTTGATTGAAGTCCCGGAATTGCTCTTCGACCGTGTACTCAGGATACCAGCGGTATCCAGCCTCAGTCATTACCCTGACCAACTTAGCAGTATGGCCGGGTACATCTAGGCATCGAGTCAGGCGAACCACTTGATTAAGGTCGCGAGTGGCCATTTGAAAGCATAATCATAATGCAAAGGCATTAGAATTTCTAGCAAAATTTCGGCAGCATAACAGCTGTAAATGCTCAAAAAGGATTTTGGGACATTTGACAAAGGATTTCGTACACACTCAACATCATCATATCAAAGTTCTGAAACCATTCTGGCAACATAATGTGGTAGTAGAGCTGAACTAGGCTTGTATCCATCAAACTTATAAGGTACTACTGATTAGTAACACGTGATCCTGATAGAGAGAATAGATCCTAATTCCTTAACCCCCGGTGGAAGAATGGACTGACTCAGATCAGAAAGTCATAAGGTATAAGGAGTAAAAAGAGCCTTACGTTCCAACCCACAAACAATTCCCCTACATATAACTAAAGAATTTCTAGACTCAACATCGACCAGTTTGGCTTGGAGAACCTACAGGCAGTCCGGCTCTGATGCCAACGCTGTCAGGACCCCGACTCGATGTCACATCGATCTAGCTGGTAACACCTCATATCACTTTGCGGCCTCACGCACGGTATCCCCACGGGTGTCGTCTTACCTTTTCCCGGGACCGTTTGCGCCTTTTGGCTCACATATATGATAGTGTCGCTAGCATCCATATGATAAGGAGCCCGGGCTAACATGACTAGTCGTAAACCCAAAGTGGCACAGACTTACAGGGACAGGCATCCATGACCCAGCTTCGAACGTGTCGGTCATCAGCAAGTGGGTCCGGGCTGTAGCACTGGGCTAGCAGGACTCCGGTAAACCGGGCTGTAGCGGGCTAACAGGACTCCGGTACTCAAAGCGTGACATTTCCCCGAAGGGACAGACACGGGAACGAAGAAGGACACATGCCGGCCAGCCTAAGTGTTCCAGAGCAGTAGCAAGCTACCATGGCTCAGCGGTAACACTAGGAGACATTTCCCGGTAAGAGAGGCTACTAAAGATAAACAACTAGATAGTCAGATCCCACACATACCAAGCATTTCAACCATACACACAATATGCTCGATATGTGCAAATACAACGAAGCATCACAACATGACTCTATGACACAAGTACTTTATTTAAGGCTCAGGGAGCCATACATAACATACACAAAGGTACGGGTCTCACGACCCAACATACAAGTCATACAGTCATACCAGCCAGCAGCGGAAATACATTGTCTGGGTACAGACAACTAGTAAAATAAAAGAGGCTTGGAAGCCTAGCTATACTACGTGGTCCATCACAAGCTCAGGGTCACCACCTGGGTCTTTAGCCTACTCGTTGATGTCATCGTCTACATAGAACCCATCAGAAGGGGTTGCAGCGTCTTCTGTAAAAATGTAGATTATAGCAACATGAGTACAAAGGTACTCAGCAAGACTTACATCAGATCCTACATACATGCATAGTATCAAGAAGGGTTGGTGGAGTTATTGCAGCAAGCCAGCTTTGACTCTTGGCTAGGCTATCCTACGACACTCCAACTTGAAATGTTTTGCGCACACGAGTCCACTACTCACCACTTCAATACACTACCGAGGATCCACCTCCGTCTTCCTCCGGAAGAGCCATCCTCGGCACTCACACTTATCTTGAGGCTTTTAGTAGTTTCCATTTACTTGTCTATGAACTGTATAGGCAACCAAGTAGTCCTTTACCGCGGACGCGGCTATTCGAATAGATCATGTTAACCCTGCAGGGGTGTACTTCTTCATACACGCTCTCACTACTTACCGTCGTTTACACGACATGTACTCGGCAACCTTCAAGCGGAAGCCCAACGTGGGTGTCGGCCACGACCTACCTAATCACCTAAGCCTCCAGTCCAGGTTTATCGCCTATTCAGGTTCCATCCGCAGGGAGTCCGGCCGAGGTTTCCCATACGGCCCCGAACGATGTGAACAGGGTTCCCGGGATACCTAACGGGTATTCGGTACACCGTGCCACGTACCTACCGCATCACAGCCCACCCCTACGGTCAGCGCTGTCCACGGCCTCCAGTAGGCTACAAACACCAGAAACTACTTGCAACTCCTGGATGGAGAACTAGGGTGAATAAGAAGTCGAGAGGGTCCATTGGTTTCGGGCCCAATGCATGGTAGTAGCTGATTCTTAAATCACACATACAGATCTCAGTGCTTAAGGTCGGCTTCAATGAAACAACCCACCATGTACTCCTACATGGCCTCTCATCGATACCTTTACCAAATCGTGTTCACCACACCACTCTCATTACCGACATAATCATTTCACTCTAGCCCATCACCCAGATGAACCAGACCTGACACGACTCTAAGCATAGCAGGCATAGCAAGGTAGGAACAACACATACATATGGCTCAATCAACTCCTACACATGCTACTGGGTTTCATCTAGTTACTGTGGCAATGACAGGTCATGCAGAGGAAATGGGTTCAACTACCGTAACACACAGCAGTTTGAATCGCGTTGTCTTAATGCAGTAAAAGAGAGCAGGAGCGAGAACATGGGATTGTATCGATATGATCAAATGGTTGGTTGCTTGCCTGATGGTTCGATGCACTGATACGGTTCCTCGTTAGGGTAATCACGGTACTCCTCGGGGGCAGAACCTGTCGCAAAGGACATCGATACACAAGCATCACCAAACAATGTGCAACAATATGATGCATGCATGAAACATGGCAATATGAGTGTGTTGGGCTAATGCAACTAAAACCAGAAGGGTTTGAACAAATTTGAATCATAGATTCAAATTTCAAACTCAAACATGGCCTTTTAAAGTGCTTTTCCTTGTTCTGCTTAAAACATCAATTTAACTTGTTTGATCATGCATGAAAATAGTACAGATGGATAGATTGGATTTTTCTGATCATTTTTCATATATAATTTGTCCAATTTGGAGTTACAGAATAAAAGTTATGAATTTTTGAAGTTTAAATAATATTCTAGAATTTTCTGATTTAATTTAAATCCAGAAATATGAATATTGCGACAGCATGACGTCAGCATGATGTCAGTGGTCAACTGCGATTGGCTGGAGTCAAACCTGACGTGTGGGGGCCACACGTCAGTGACAGGGGGGGTTTAACAGGTTTAATTTAATCCTAATTAGGGATTAGTGGCGCTGGGGCCCACTGTCAGTGTGAGGGGGGGTTGACTAACAGTAGTTAGCGCTAACCTAACCACCTGGCCGACAGGTCCCACGCGTCAGTGACCCTGGGGGGGTCAAACCCCAGGTCGGACAAGTCAAACCCCACCGGCGACATGACGCCGGCGAGGTCCGAGACGGCGGCGAAAGTGCTTTTTGCCATTCCGGCAACCAAATGGACGGCGGAAGGCATCTACGTGTTGCTGAGGTTGAGCCGCGACTATTGGTGGTGGTGGTTGGGCTCGGGGTGGCCGGAGTTGACGACGGCGAGCTCGGCTGCGGCGGCCGGAGATCGGGTGCGGTCGGAAACGGCGTTGCAGGGCGTTAGGGGGGGTGTTGGTGCGTGCTACGTGCTCCTCGTGAGGTGTGGAGCACGATGGTGTGCTCGGTTGGGCGCTACGGTGACCGTGGCCACGACGGCGACATCGTCGGCGGCGTGGAGCTCTCGGCCGAGGTGGGGCTAGGGCCTAGAGGTCGGGAGAGACCAGGGGAGAAGGGGGAAACGACTCGGGGACTCACCGCGGTTGCAGTGGGCGTCGAAGCGGGCTCGGGGACGCGCCGGAGACGACGAATTTGACGGCGACGGTGGTTGGAGCCCGAAGAGGGGAACGGCGACGTGGCGGCGATGCAGGGCTTCCGGAGACCCGTGGAGCGGTGGGGAGGAAGAGGGAGTCGAGGCGGAGCTCCTGAGCTAGTCGGGGGAAGCGAGGGGTGGTCGGAGACGGCGGCTATGGCGAACGGCGGCGACGGTGGTGTTCGGCCGTGAGAGAGAGGGAGGGAGCAGCACGGGAGAGAGAGGGGGATAAGGCCAGGGGATCGGGGCGGCACCGAGAAGAAGCGCCGCGGCGTCGCGCTGGCGAGGGAGGCAGGCAGACGAGCTGGTGGCGTGGCGCTCCGGCCGTGCGCGCGCGCCGGCCACACGCCTGGCCGACTGGCGCCAGGAGGACGACGGCGGTGGTGGGCTGGGCTGGCTTGCTGGGCCGGCCAGCTGGCTGGGCCGCACAGGGAGGAGCCCAGGTAAGTTTTCCCCCTTTTTTTCTATTTCTGTTTTTATTTAATAAATCTGCAACTTTGTTGAATTAAATAAAATACCTAGGCAACTTCAAAAATCACCAAACTATTCCTGGCCCATAGTTGGATTATTTCCAACATGAAACATTTTAGTTTGGAGATATTTGAGCATTTAAATATTTTATATTATTTTAAATGCCCAAATTCAAATATTTATGATTTAATTCAAAAACCCTAAGATGGCCTAGGAAAATGTGCACCACTTTTGGCAGAGGTTCTGAACCAAGACAAAAATGATGGGCATTTTAGAAGGGCATTTCAGGTTCATTGAAAAATTATTTTAGTAACCCTAGTTGGTTTCAGAAGGGACTGGGGGTTCTGTCATCCCCATTTCAAGTTTCTGATGAAAGAGTAAACATGATGCAACACTCTAATGCATGACTAGCTAGGGTGTGACAGTTTCCCCCTGACTGCTGGGACCCACCAGCTACATCTTCGCACGCAAGGAAGTGAGTCCGGGCAAAAAAAAACGATTCGCCCCCTGACTGCTGGGACCCACCAGCTACATCTTCACAGGCAAGGAAGTGCATGACAGTCGGGACCCACCTGGTCGAAGCGTACGTAGCGTTGTCATTCTGGTCGCGAACGTGTACGTACATACTGGTCGATGTAGAGGCGCGCACGTGTCGTAGTAGAGGCGCGCACGTAGCATGTACACGTACGTACAGCGGCTAGGGTGCAAGAAAGAAAATACGGCCATGTATGTGTACATACGGGCGGGGTCTTGAACGCCTACTCGCGCATATGTACGGCCAGGGCTCGTGTACATTGCTGGGTCAAAACGGAGAAACAACATCGTCGTCGTGTTCATGGGGAGGCAATAGAATGCGTCGTGTTCATCGGGAGGGCTTGGACGGAACAGGCGATGGAAACGAGGCCTGGCGTACGGCAGAACGGAGGAAACGGCCTTGTGTTCGACCAGCCATATTCGAAACGGGATCATGTTCATCGGGAGGGGTCTGGCGTACCGCAAAACGGAGGAAACGGACCTCCTACGGTCGAAACGGGGGCCATGTTGATCGGGAGGGGTGTGGCGTACCGCAAAACGGAGGAAACGGACTTATGTTGGAGCGCTACGGTCGAAACGGGGGTCCTGTTCATACCGCAAAACGGGACTCCACGGGATACTGTTCATCTCCATCGTCGACCCCCTCCAGCCTCCACGAGCTACTGTTCATCCACCGTCGACCTCCTCCAGCCTCCACCTGCGACTGTTCATCCACGGGCTCCTGTTCATCCAGCCTCCACCGCGCGCTACTCCACCGGCTACAGTTCAACCACCCCTCCACCGTCTACTGTTCATCCAGCCCTCCACACCACGGGGTCCTGTTCAAC